>NC_061513.1:231558631-231649828 GCF_022539505.1 Lolium rigidum | reverse complement strand
TATAGGTCAGGTGGCACGCCCTTGCACTTCGCAACGCCGCGTGTGACCAGAAGAGCATTGCGGGCCGTCGCTCGGAGGGGTCTCAGCCAGCCGCAGCTCTAAGCTCCCCCCGGCTCTATAGTGTTGACAAGGCCGCTGCCCGCCGGTGGGTTTTGGCAGTCAACACAAACAGATCAAGGCAATTCATCTATCTAGTCTTAAGAAAAAGTTTTTGTTCCCCCTGATTTTTGCATTAAGGACAAATAAACAAGGTTGCAAAAGTTGGGGTGTTACAGATTCTTCCACCCTTAAAATAATCTCGTCCCGAGATTACTGAGCGTGGAACTAGAGGGGTTATAAAGTTTAACCAAAGTCAGACTCCATTCTTCTGTAGACGTGCCGTTGTAGAGAAGGTCGTTGCTTCATCTTCTAGCAGACATGATGGATTTCTGCCGATGGCGAGCTTCATGAAGAGGTTGACTACTCCATGCAGATGTTGGATCTGTAGTTTCTTCGCGATGCTGGCGGAGGTTCAAGACTGTGGGAGGGTTAGTGCACCCAACGGTGCTTGAGCAGGGCTGAAAACTTTTTTAGAGTTAGCTTGATTTTAGTGGAAGACGAAGTCTTCCACCCTTAAGATTGTTCAGCGGGTTTCCTGAAATAATAGAGCCTCAGCCACGGGTCTTGTCGGGCGCTTTTTGGAGAAGTCATTGATCTCCTGTCTTGAGTTGAAAACATCTTCAGAGGGTGTTGTGTAGTCCACGGCTTCAAGAGGGGTTAGTGCCTCCTACGTTTCCAACGGTGTGTTAGAAAGGTTTAAGATGTTAGGATTAGCTCCAACTTTTAGTGGAAGACGAAGTCTTCCACCCTTAAGATTTTTCATCGGGTTCCCGGAAAAACTCTGAGCTTCTGCCTTGTGGTTCTATCGGGTTTCTGAAAAAGTCGTCGATCCTCCTTGTTCGGTCGAAGAATCTTCGGGGGCAACGTGTAGACCACAACTTCAAGAGGCACTCAGGGTGTTAACTCAACCATATGGGACGCGCGGTGAGTTAGTAAGTTGATGAAACGGCTGGTTGGTATCCATATGAAGCAGCAACAGAGGTTATCAGTGACAATCTCCAGCTTGCGGGTCGGTGTTGACTTATATCAGCTAAGAAGGAAGCGGGCAAATTTTTTTTTTTTCATTTAATCTCCAGTCTTCCGGCATCTTCCTCAGCTTCACTTGATGAGGACCAGATGAACCATGTGATGTAGCTTGGCTTTGACGCTACTGTCCTCTCAGCTTGTTAGACGGCGTGTGAGAGGGTGGTTTCAAGAAGATATCCTCGAGGTTAGCGCGATTATAATCCAAGGTCGGACCAAGTTAGTATGTCTTCTGGTAGAGGTGCAGTCACTCTTGAAGGTAGGGCTTCTGCTTTCTTGGCGTAGTAGAGGTGCTTCAGCTGATCTTGAAGGTAGTCGGCGTAGATAGGGGTCTAGGTTAGTTTTTCCGATGGTTGAAAGACAAATGCTATTGGGCTAGAGTAAGATTCTTTCGTTAATCTACCCAACTAACTAGCAGTTAGCAATACATCGGCGAGGCAAACTTTAATCCTATCATAGCATGTGACACCCATACAATCATAACCAGAGACAAAATACCACTAACAGAGGCTACTGGTATTTTTCCTAGATGCAAATTAACAAAACAAGATCAACACAATTGGAATCATTCAAAAATATTAATTTTTCAATTTTTGAGACTCAAAATACTAACCAGAAACAGTGATCAAGTTTTATTTATTAAAAATCGCACAAAAATCCTAAAAATACAAGGTCGGTGGCGTCTGAAAGATAATTTCATACTGGTTCAAGTGCAATTGGAATCAGATCAATCGGAGCTACCAAACTACTTTTATTAACAAAACAGTACACTGTCAGATTTCCATTTTTGATTTCTGTTTCACAAATTTCAAACAATTAAAAAGGGCGGGAGCGTCTAAATAGCAAGACATACATGCACACAGCAAACATATACAAACACTCAAGGCAGCACACTAAGAAACAACAAGCAATCATCACACCAACCATGATTCTCTAAGTACACAAAAATTTCTAATGCGCGGGGTAGCTCAATCAAAGCGATTGAGTTTGTCCTATCCATCCTATAGGTTTGGGGCTGGTCGCATATGTTGATGTCTTCATCTTGCTGACATCTTCTTCAACAAGGATTCTCGAAGCAGAGGGTGGTGATGCGGGCCGGGTGTTGAGTCGTTGATGTTGAGGCGGAGGAGAAAACTGTGTAGAACTTCTTGTCTCGACATCCCGGAAACATGAGGTCTTCGAAGAGGTAGCTGTTGAGGTGCTCCCGAAGTCGACATCTTCTCGTGGCTGGCCTAAAAATTACTAGTCAAGAAACTGAGGGCTTGATCCCTGACGACTGCAAAAAGTGCAAGTCCACGGAGGGACAAGGTCAGCTCCTTAACAGACTTTGGTGATAACCAAAGACATGATGTTATCATCCCTACATGTGCACGACTAAATCGGCATCCAACCTTCAATAGCTGCTGTTGGAGATACGTGAGACTTCATAAAAGGTTGATCCATCTTCGACTTCGAGTCTCCGGTCTGAGTCGGGGACATCGTCCAACATGTAGGTTTGAAGTGGATGAGACAATAGAGCAAGAATTTTCAAACCTTTTTATAAAGCGGAGAGATAAGAATTTAGAAGCTTTGAATAAGTAAGAGGAGTAGAAGCTATGCTTCCGATTAAAGAAACAATTTGTTTCATAAATAGTTTTTCCCAAGTAATTGTTTCCTAACTAACGTCCATGCTAACTAAGGTCTCCTACAGTCAGGATAGCTCTGATACCAGCTCTGTGGGGACCCCGGACTAGCAGCCCGAAATTCCCTGTTATGTATACAGTTCACGATCCCATGATCGGTGCGTCGTGAACACATAACCGAACTGATATCAAATTACACCATCCATTACAAAGCGGAATAAGAAAATTACAACATGGTCACATGACCCATACTTACATAATAGCCTCGAAGGGCCTAACTAAACATCAGAGTAGCATCATCACATCAGCAGCGCAGTACCCAAGTCATCTGCCATAACCCTACAGGCAACTGACTGGGAAGACGTTCCTAGCTCGCATAGACGTCGCCAACTCCTTCATCCGTCGTGTTCCTCCAAGTCTGGCCAAGTAAATAGCCAGGGACAAAGCCGTGAGTACATTGGAATTGTACTCGCAAACCATCAAGAAAGGTACTTTGCAAGAGTGCAAGATGATAAGTGCTAATCTAAGATGACAAGAGGGAAGAGCTAATTTCTCTTGTAGAAATAGCATGAAGAAGAGAGGTAGTTTCTCTTGTGGATATAGCATGTGAAAGAGAAATAGTTTCTCTTGTGGATATATCATGTGAAAGAGAAATAGTTTCTATTGTGGATATAGCATCCCGACATCGCAATTGATGGAGACACTAAAGTGATACTATGGCATCTCTATATCTTTATTGAAGAAGATACTTCAAAAGATAGCTATGACATATCTATATCTTTATTGAAGAAGAGTTAGCATACCGCCATCTCAGGTGATGGGAATACTAGGGAAGTCCTATGACATCTCTATATCTTTATTGAAGAAGAGTTCCTCTACAAGAAACACTAGGAAAGAGTTCCCCACTCGGTCTTATTTTTCCACGACCATCTCCATATGGTCGACACACGCCCTTTTTCCGTACCCTTCCGGTACATCCAACACAACACTTCCTTTGCAAAGCATTTGTCCAAAAACAAAACTCAAGCCCCGGTTAAGTATGGCCATTTCAACTTGTCCATGACCGCGGACGCGGCTATTCGAATAGATTTGACTCTGCAGAGTTTGCACACTTTCCCCACAACTATCCGGATACCTATCGTGTGGGCATCATCACCGCATAACAACATATGCCACGACGGATACCCGGACATAACCTTTCGCCCATCTCCACTGGCACGAGTCCTTCCCTCGCGGGCTTACCCCTTCCCGGCACCCCGGCAAGCATACCTCCTTTTGAGCGTATCTCCGGCGCCATGACGAGAATACCCTCAGTAATCGTCCGGCTATAGACAACTACAGTGTATTGCCTCCTCCAGAGCGCAACCCGGCGTCGGAGGTCATCGTGACCCTCCCTAGAAAGTTGTGAAGGGTGCTCCTGCCAGCTTCACCAAACTACGGGCTAAGCCCCGTCCCACACCAGGGTAGTGTGGTTGCGCGATAAAAAGTTGGGACGGCGAACACTTATACGCAAGTGCTCCTTTAAAAACATTTTTCCCACACTTTCTTTACTTGCCAACAACCAACCATATTCCTCCAACATCCTTGTCCAAAGACCTTGTCTTTCCAAAACATACACTTGGGTAGAGTTAACTTACCCAAGGTTTTCAAAAACATTTACAACAAGGTAAGCCTTGAGGGGTTCCCAACCTATAGTTTCATGAGTTGAACTAGTATTGCACTATGGCCGAGATGAGAGTCATCTAGCCATATAAGGTATCAAAGGAGTAATGGAGTGGATCATACTTGCTTTAAGGTAGCATGTATTATGACAACACAAGGAGGATTATACTTTCAGATTTGTGGTGCTAGATATACAACTTAGATAGTGGAATATCACTATCCAACATACTCTCCAATGGGTACACGGCATACCTCTCTCATTTTGAGAATACACCAAGATCATGACATTGATACCTCCAAACTACAAAAGTGGTGAGTGTGGTGTAATTTACTATCTTGAGAGGAAAGATGCTCAAGTTGAGCATACACGATGACCAAGTGGAATAGCACGGCCATGATACCATGCATCCCATAATCACAACGACAATAGTGGAGTATCACCACTAGGGAGTACCCCACTTGGAAACACACATAGATGACATAAATAGAGAGATTAACACACATAGAATTCAAGGTGCTTTGGACATCAACAAATGACATCCAACTAGACACCAAATCAGAGATCAAAAGATGGCTTGCCTTGGCTTATTTGTCCCTGTATTTCTTCAACTCCATCAATATAAGAATCCCAACAACATAAATAAAATCCTCGTCCGATTCCACTTCTTCTCCTTCTCCGGAATTGTTCGCATCTATCGCCGGAAAATAAAATAAAAGAACACAATCAATCACATTGCATCAACAAGACAACATTCAACAATCAACAACTAATCATGCAGCCAAGGTATAACATACTAAGGACTTATAGATACCACAAAACAAATTTAAGAGTTTTAATTTAGAAAACCCCATTTATTTACCTAGTAGAGGCATGAGTGCATCACAACATAGCAATTGCCTCTCTCGGTTATCACCATGGTATAAACCAATTATCCCTGGTAGATAACATCATGAAGAGGACAAGAGCATTAGTTTGGCATCACAAACATTCACAACATAATTTCAAATATTTTTGGAAAAGTAGAAATCAGTTTTCCTAATTTAATTTGCTCACCTAACACTATACAAAAATAGGAAGAAAACCATATGCACATCATTTGAAAACTTAAGCAAAATAAAAGAGCTAATGTTAGGTTGCAGAGGTTTTGTTTTGCAAGCATAAAACAAAGGCTGCCCCTCTCTACTAAAAAGAGTTGGTCAAGGGTTTTAAATAAACCGAAATTTTTTGCTTCAACAATGCATGTCACACATAAACATTACTAACAGTAACAAATATGTATGAACAGAGACTAATAATATTTTTCCTATATAGCCAGTACTAATACAAGACTAATCCAATTGGAATGACCCAAAAATATTAAACCTACAATTTTAGGAATTTCTTTGAATCTGACTGTACAGAAAAAAAGATCTGTAAGCCATAAATCGTAGAAAAATCCTAAAAATATGAGGCCACTGGCATCTGAAAGATATTTAAACAGAGATTCACACAAAATTGGATTTGGGTTCAAATTATTTCTGAAACTCTCATAAATGGATTTACAAGTTTACTGCATGTTTTCACCATTTGCTTTAACTATGGAGTTGCAGAACAGATAAAGGTTTGAAACTTGTTTGAAAAGATTAAGAAAACATTCATTAATCCTACAGAAGTGGAATCACTCAATTAGGTTCAAAAATGGATTTTTGATGAATTAAAAGCTAACAGCCATGTCTGCAGAACACACAGAACAAGTTTAATTCACCACAAATCGTACATAAATCATAAAAATATGAAGTCAGTTGCACCTGAAAGGCATTGAAAATCTGGTTCTCACCCAACTAGTTTCATTCAAAAATTCGTTCCCAAGCTCCTGGTTTAATTCGACAAAGTCAGATCTGTCCAGATCTTGATCTGTGAACCATTTCAGTTTCAGGAGGTCAATTGAAGTGAAACTACCGCCAAAATGAAGGTATTGAAGAGGGCTTTCACCTACAGTTGAGTTTGTTCAAAAAGGTTTTGTAAAACGGAGCAAATCTAATAAACAGTGAATCTGCATGTTTATAGAACTTTATTCACCACGGTCAATCCGTAATGAATTTGAGGATGAGACCAACGCCAAGTTGTAGATCTTTTCCGTATCTAACTGTGGAACTTTGAATCACTCGATTTGGATCTGCACACGAGATTCGGTGGATTTTACAAGATCGTACCAGAATCTGAAACAGCAAGATAGCAGAAATTACAGCAAGTTTTTGGACGAACTTTGGTCAAGAGCTTCAGATCTGAGGATTGTTCAAGCTTCTCCATGCTTAGACCAACATGCACCTGCATCAAGATCCAATCTAGTGAGAGGAGAAAGGAGAAAGTGAGCTGGACTCATCCAAGATTAGGGGAGAAGAGAGGGAGAGAGATGCTCTCATGGTGAGGGGAAGCTTGAGGGAGGAGAGGAGCAACATCTTGGCCGGTTTTCATGGCCATGGCCGGCATGCAAGCAAGGGGCAGCAGCATTTCGTGGGGAAGTGGAGGAGGAGAGTGTGAGGGAGTGGAGGAAGAGAAGAAATGAAGCAAAGGGGAGGAGGTGGCCGGCTAGGGGGTTTTTATAGAGGGAGAGGGGTGGCTGCCTCCTTTTTTGATTGGTCAAGGTGGGTGGCTGCCCATTTAATTGTTGAGGTAGTTGGGAGACAAGGCTTGCAAGAGAAGATAAAGAGGAGGAGGGGCTGGCCGAATTTCAAGTCATGGCCGGCTCCTTTCTTGTCATGAGCAAGTGAGAAATGTGAGAGAGATGCACAACATCAATGTGTATAGTCCAAGGCATGATGTTGAGGATATAATGTCCATGAGTGATTTGGATGATGATAAGTATAGGAGTAGATACATATAGATAAAAAAGGAGTATGAAGGTGACATGTGCCATGAGAATAATTTCCACCACTTTGGTTGAGGCCAACTTATGAAGAAGATAATTCCCGAGGTAGAGTTGATGAATAGAAGTTTTCATTTGAATTCAAAATTGAAAAGATTGGGATTGACCACATGCAACAATGCATGAGCATGTCAAGATAGATGGGATGGTGATGGTGGTTTAGTCAATGATAGAGCAAGGTTAAGATAAATGGTGAATGAAGTATCCATATACTCACAAGGATGAATATGGTGGCAGAAATCACCAATTCGTGAGGTCAAGGTGGTGATGGAAAAGAATAGAGGATTGAGATGGGCATGATAAAATATAAGTTGCTCTTCAAATAAGAGGTCAATTGGGATTGATTTGGAAGTATCAGATGATCATCCATTTGATCAAGAATTGGAGGATGGGGGAAAATACAATGTGGTAGATCGAGAGATGTGCAAAGGTTGCTATTTGAAATAGAACTTGTTTGAAAAGTATTTGAAACACCTCAATTGTCTAGGGACAATTGGGAATGAACTCAAGTGGAATGGAACTTGAAAATGTTGAGAAAAACTAGTTGGAACTTAGGGGTTCAAAATATTCTACTTACTATCTCAAGTAAAGTAGAGTTTTTCTCAAACTTAAAATAAACAAGAAATGGTATAGATACCATAAACAAGCCTTTTGTGAAAAGGGAAAGCAAAATAGAAAGAAAAGTTTTAGAAACCAGTACTTGGTAGAAATGGGATGAAAAACAAAACCCATTTCAGTTCCTTGTTTTCTTTGAAGAAATATTTTGAAAAGATTTAATAAAACTAGGAGTAGTTTTGTGATCAAAACTAGAGAAGGAAAACAATAGGGTTTTTCAGGAGGAGAACTATTTTAGGGAAGAGTGTTCTCAAGGGTAGATGGTGGCTACAAAATGTATCCATCATCCCCACTCTTGGTTTTGTGAAGATGAACTTGGATGAAAACAAAAATAAGAGGTAAAAGAGGAAGAAGTGATCTGGTGCTGGAACATGGGATAGGATACCAGATCAAGTTGAATATATGAGTTGCAAGGATTGACTGAGACATGCAGGACGTGGAGTTTGAAGAGGATGTTGCATAGATGAGATCCATGCATTGGAGTCAACAATAACAGTTGTGGGTGCTTAGAGATCAATTGCCAAAGTCTGGACATTTTAAGCCTGTCAACACAGATGGTCGACATGGCCTCAAAACCAACAAGGATGAGTGGGTACAAGAGAAGGATGTGATGAGGGGTAGATGATCCCAAGTTTTGAATTAAGGATGATTGAGCTATCTTGTACCACAAAGAGGAAAATCAAGATGGCACACTCATGTTGTCATCAGGAGAGGGGTTTGATGTAGTAAAAAGGAAAACAACATTTCCTAAGTCACACATGTGTTTTATTAGGTGAGTTGCTTGTTTAACCACCAGAGGTGTTGTTCTTTGAAGTAGCTCAGGACATAACTCAACAAGCAAAACAAGAAAACACATCTACCAACACACCAAGGCAATGCATCAAAACAAACAGATCAAGGCAATTCATCTATCTAGTCTTAAGAAAAAGTTTTTGTTCCCCCTGATTTTTGCATTAAGGACAAATAAACAAGGTTGCAAAAGTTGGGGTGTTACAGTAGAGTATGCATTTATCTATTCTGTTATGTGATCAATGTTGAGAGTGTCCACTAGTGAAAGTCTAATCCCTAGGCCTTGTTCCTAAATACTGCTATCGCTGCTTGTTTACTGTTTTTACTGCGTTACTACTGCTGTGTTACTACTGCTTGTTTACTGTCGTGGGCAAAGCACTTTTCTGGTGCCGTTTCTACTGCTTATTCATACCACCCGTATTTCACTATCTCTTCGCTGAACTAGTGCACCTCTTAGGTGTGTTGGGGACACAAGAGACTTCTTGCTTTGTGGTTGCAGGGTTGCATGAGAGGGATATCTTTGACCTCTTCCTCCCTGAGATCGATAAACCTTGGGTGATCCACTTAAGGGAAACTTGCTGCTGTTCTACAAACCTCTGCTCTTGGAGGCCCAACACTGTCTACAAGAATAGAAGCTCCCGTAGACATCACAGCTTCAGATGCAACTTTCTTCTTGTCATCATCAACCGGTTTAAGGAGCCGATTGGCGCACGACAGTGATGATTGTTTGAAATGATCAAGGTCGACAAGGCAACCACTTGCATCCATTAGTAGTGCTTTGGATAGTTGCTCCAGGTCAGAACCAAATCCATGCCCCATTAAAAGCTGAAAAGTGAGGACTACACCATAAAGGCGAGAACGTGTTATCACCAGAATTTGACCGAGTCAGAGGTGGGCCGCGATCAAGATGGACTTGAAGAATATATATATAGAAGAAATACGTGAATCGGCCTTTTATACCAAGTTGGGCTTAATTGCCCGTGTATCTGTAAAATATTAGATCGCATCTTAGTTTAGAAGTTAGAATCTTACTCGTGCACGGTTTGGTGCACGCCCACATTAGAAAGTCCGCTGGACTATAAATATGTATCTAGGGTTTATGGAATAAACAACAACCAACGTTCAACCACAAACAAATCTCGGCGCATCGCTAACTCCTTCGTCTCGAGGGTTTCTCCGGTAAGCACCATGCTGCCTAGATCGCATCTTGCGATCTAGGCAGCGACAAGCCTGCCCACGTTGTTCATGCGTTGCTCGTACGGAAGCCTTTTTGATGGCGAGCAACGTAGTTATCTTAGATGTGTTAGGGTTAGCATTGTTCTTCGAATTACATGCTTTCGTTATGCGACCCTTGCACATCTAGCCGCCCTTACACCTATCTTAGGTGTAGGGGCGACACCCCGCTTGATCATAGTTTAGTAGATCTGATCCGTTACGATTGCTCCTTGTTTCATCAAGGATTAGTTTAACATCCGCAATAGTTAGGCCTTACAAAGGGTTGGAGGATCCAGCGGCGTGTAGGGTGGCGTTTGCTAGCCCTAGAAAGGATGTTCCGGGGATCAACCTCGTGTTGGTTTTTAGGCCCTGTCTAGGATCGGCTTACGGTCACCGTGCGCGAGCGCGAGGCCCAATCGTGAGTAGGATGATCCGATTATGCGGTGAAAACCCCAAATCGTCGTAGATCTCATTAGCTTTATCTTGATCAAGCAGGACCACCATATATTCGGACACCTTGTCCGGATCATGGGTGGATCGGCTCTTTGAGCCGATTCACAGGATAACCTGAGAGCCGATCGAGGCTCGTATTTAATGTTTACGTGTATGCCATGCAGGAAACTAAGCGAGGCATCATCCACACCTTCCTGACCAGGTATAGGTCAGGTGGCACGCCCTTGCGGTTGGCATCGGCGCCTGCAACCAGGAGGCTTTGCGGGCCGTCGCTCTGAGGGACTGGGGCCAGTCGCAGCCCTAGTTGTTCCCGGCTCTATCGTGTTGACCGTCTCTGCCCGCCAGGGGGTTTCTGACCGTCAACACATTCTGGCACGCCCGGTGGGACTACCTTCGACATCCACCACGTCGCCGTCTGCATCCGAGATGGCGGAAGGCACTCCGGTCAAGTACGAGGATCCGCCTGATGAGCTCAAGAAGAAGCATGACGAAATCAAGGCGGTCCTCGAAGCCGAACTCATCGGCTCTTTCCACCGAACCCGCTCCCATGGCGTCAGGTGGAAGGGTTTCACACCTGAAGGCGCACTCGATGGAGTGGATCTGTCCGCCCCGTCGGAAGAACGCACCAGGTCGCTGCGGCAGGAGATCAACTACATGGTGGCTCATTCGCTGCACCACCACTCTGAGAGCCTGGTGAACACCTTGGAGCGTGTCGCTCGCGCGTCGTCCAGGAAATCATGAGCCACCGGTATTCTCCGTCGGGACCAGCTCTGGGGACTTTCAAGGGAGAGATGCCACTCCAGCCCCAGCCGTTCGCACGGGCAGCACCGGAACTGCCGAACTCATCGGCATACGTCGTCTACAAGATTGGTGGTGATCCTGGTGACTACCAATTCCTACCTGAGGCACCCAAGGAGATCCCGCACGGATACGCGTGCGCATACGTACCGGACCGCAACACCCGGGCACTCTCGAACCAGGCTGCATTATCGGGGGCCTCTCGGAACGGCAGGAGGAACGTCGGGAGCCGATCCCGAGAAGCAATCGTGGCTAGCTAAGTACGCCACTCCGACAAACCTCCAAAGCCCAGCTCCTGCAGTTGGCTTAGAACCGGAAAAGCAAGCATGGCTGGTTAAGTATGCCACCCCGGCGAATCTTCAGGGTTCGACACCTTCAGCCATCACAGCGGATCAGATTTGTGCAATTCTGAAAGATCAGTTCGGCATGATGCCGACGTTCGGCTACACCAAGCCGTACCCCAACGACTACGAACTGATCCCGCTACCACCCAAATATCGGCTCCCGGACTTCACGAAGTTTAGTGGATCAGATGGTTCCAGCTCCATCGAGCATGTGAGCCGGTATTTGGCACAGCTGGGCACGATCTCAGCATCAGATGAGTTGCGCGTGAGGTTCTTCGCACAGTCCCTCACAGGATCGGCTTTAGGGTGGTACACATCGCTGCCACCGAACTCCATCCGGACTTGGAAGCAGTTGGAAGAGCAGTTCCATGAGCAGTATCACTCAGAGGCTTCCGATGGTGGTATTGCCGATCTAGCGCAAGTACGACAGAAGCGCGGGGAGATCAGTGTCAGAATACGTCCAGCGCTTCAGGACCATTAGGAACCGATGCTTTTCGGCTCATATAAGCGAAAAAGAAGCAGTCGAGTTGGCGGTGGTGGGTCTCTCATCATCAATCAAGGACGTGGCCTCCCAAGCAGACTACCCTTCGTTGGCGCACATGGTGCAGAAGCTGTCAGCATATGAACAGCGCCACCCGGATGTTTACCAGGACAAATTCAAGCGTGCGGTGACCTTGGTTGAGGCAGACGAAGATGAAGGTGCTATGGGAGATCGAGGAGGTAGCGAGTGGCTGAATGGACTCGAGCGACGAGCCCCGTGACCTGCAAATGGGTGAAGCCACAAGGCCCTCCAAAAGGGTTCGACTTCGACGTGACCAAGACTGAACAGATTTTTGATCTCTTACTCACGGAGAAGCATATAAAGGTACCCGAAGGCCACAAGATCCCCACGGCGCAGGAGCTGAACGGAAAGCCGTACTGCAAATGGCATAACACGTTCTCCCACACCACCAACGACCGCAGGGTGTGGCGGCAGCAGATCCAAATGGCGATAGAAAACGGACGGTTGATTTTCAACCAATACGCCATGAAGGTCGACACACACCCCTTCCCCGCCGTAAACATGGTGGAGTATACTTACCATGGAGGGTGCCAGCCGGATTTCTCGTGCCAAATCAATATGGTAGATCTTGAACACCACGCTGGCAAGGATGGAGATGAGGGCAGCTGCTCTCATAGCAAAGATGCAGAGGAAGCCGCTCCGTGCGATCGGCTCCGCCAAGACGGCAAGCGCTACGTCATAGAGGGAGAAGTGAAGAACATAAGATATCAGCGACCTCTCTCTGATCACCTCCTCAACAAGTATGTGAGTCAGTACGACCAACGCCGACGGTCCAGCGATGATGATGAAAGAGATCGTCTGGCTAGAGAAGCCGGAAGACATCGTCGGCATAATCGCGATGAGGAGGAGCACGAGCGTTGTGCCAAGGGAAAGGCAAGGGAGCGAGACGACGAGGACAAGCACCGGGATTGTCCCTTCTTCGAGCACTCGCTGGGATTCAGGAATGAGCCGATTGCCAACAATCGGCAATTGCCCGTAATGCAACCGGAAGAAGAAGGAGGCAGCCAACGTGTCCGTGTTCGAGCGCTTAGGACCTCTCCCGCCACAGAGCAAACGAGCTGAGTCCCCTCGGTTGAAAGATCTCGAAGATTCAGAAGACGAGGGAGAAGAAGAAGACAGGTATCACCGGCCAAGGTGGTGCCCTGATGGACTCAGCCGTTCCCAGAAACGCAGGGTTCAACGATTGCGCGGATTGGAAGAAGCCGAGAGGTTATACTTGCATACATTGAGGAAGGCAAGGCCTGATCTGGCTGCGAAGGTTCAGCGAACCCTGGATGAAGAGGGTCGTCCACGGAAAATGGAGTGGCGCCCCAAGCAAAGGAAAGCCGATGATGAAACATCGGCTGGCACAAACATGGTGCTCGTTCTTCCGACAAAGCTTAGCGCTCCACGATTACACGATGCACTCAAGGTGGGCGACAGCAAGCGCACCAACATGATAAAGTCAGAGATTGGGCTGGTTTTATCTACCGGCCTGAACGAGTAGCAAGAGCACGTCAATGAGCAAACGTGGCGAGGCTGATCCTTGTGATCGGCCCCAAAAATGTATGAAGGGACATTACAAAACCTTCACCAAGCAAGCAACGTGCAGGCCGATTCCAGCAATCGGCCAAAAAATTATCCTCACCATACATTTTGCCTAGGTTCAACATGTTATCCAACAGAGCCGATGCCATCAATTCTCTTGACAGAATCGGCTCGGGGGGGGGCACCCAGGTGGATAAAACACGAGGATATGCAATGGAAGCGTCTCATCCTTTGGTGATGGGTATTGGAGTATGGGGGCCGATGCACAAGTCGGCCGTAAAAAATTCTGAAATTCGAAATTTTTTGAGCATAGCCGATGCAGCAGACATCGACTTAAGGATATAAAAGCCGATGCATGGCCATCGACTCAAGAGGAATGACTGTTACGATCAGAGGGTCAATGGAGCACGAAGGGAGATTTTAATGGAAGAACTCCTCAATGGAGTAGTTTAAGGGCTCGGATCCTCTCTTCAAGAACAATGCCAAGAGCAGCACCGGACGTGCAGACCAGGTCAAGGATGGATTGCATTAGATCCACCAAAGGAAAGGAGCCGATCTAGCCGGCAAGGTGCAGGAAGAACTGAAGAAGCTCGGGGGGCAGCTCACCTTGAAGGCTCTCTGCTCTGGGAAGCCGATTTATGTTCAAATCGGCTGGTTCCGCATAAAAAGCTCCTCGTACATAATCAAGCCCAGGTCCATACAGCTAATTTGCGTATCCTCGTCTCTGTTTTGCCTTGGCTGAGACTCGGGGGGCAACAGGCCAGGTGGATGTTCTAGTGAGGAACCGATTGGGGTACCATCGGCTGATCTTCGTTGCAACCTTCTTCACAAAATAATGAGCGCTCGCTAAAAGGGATCGCTGAAACCGGTGGAAGAAATTTAAGGGCTCTCTTGGAAATCCCACAGTATCTACCGGAAAGAGAATCATCAGTTGAAGAATGGAAGGGTAAATGTCGAGGGACCGATGCGTTGCTATCGGCTCGTTACGCATTGGCAAAGGGGACGAATCGGCAAGATCAGTATGAGAGGAAATCGGCTAAGATAAGCTAAAAGGAATCGGCAAAATTAGATTGGGGAAAGTTCTTCATTGATAGATTTCTTACATAAGGAGCTGATTGTTCTCAAAAGGAAGTACTAGGGGATACATGGCCCCATCTACTGCTACTGGTCCTATGCTAGATGTCCTATCTACGGGCCGTCGCTGCCCTCGCCGTCGCCGTCGTCGCCTCTGTCGGCGCTACTCCCGGCAGGCTCGTCGTCGCTCCAATGGCCGCCGACCGGGCCCTCATTGTCCTCGTCTTCTTCGTCAGCGTCGTCATCGTCACTGTCGAAGTCGCTGAGGTTTCCCGGCCAAGGGCAGAACCGCTTGGCCGGAGGCTCGTCGGAGGAGGTGTCGTCCTCCTCCTCCTCCTCTTCTTCCTCCTCCTCCTCCTCGGGAGAGGGGAAGTCACAGGAGAAGCGATCGTCGTCGCTCTCCTCCTCCGTTGTCCCATCGGCGAGGAAGCGGAGGTCGCTTTCCCCGTCGGTCAAGGACTTGTCGTCCTCTGACAAAAGGGAGAAGTCATGGCTAGACTCCTCCCCGGCCGCAATGGCGCGGCGGGTGTTGGCTGCGTGGACCTCCGCCGGGTTCGGCTCCGGCGTCGGCTCGCGAGACGAAGAGGACTGGGTGGAAAGATCCGATGAAGCAGAGGAGGAAGAGGACATGGTGGCGCAGGAGGGCTTTTGGAGTGCTAATGCGAAGAAGATGCAGGAATAAACTGTGCGGAGCGGTTAAATAAAGGGGATATAGTGGAAGTTCAATGCCACAGCAGTTTCCGAGGAAGTGGTGCCTAAAAAAAAATTGCCAGGTCACGCGGAGAAGTTGAGAAGGCAGGGCATCATGATGACGGATACTGCAACGGTTCTGCCACGACATGACCCGACGAAAGAAGAGCATAATGATTGTGGAAATGTCATTTCCAAAACCAGGGGGGCATGTGTTATCACCAGAATTTGACCGAGTCAGAGGTGGGCCGCGATCAAGATGGACTTGAAGAATATATATATAGAAGAAATACGTGAATCGGCCTTTTATACCAAGTTGGGCTTAATTGCCCGTGTATCTGTAAAATATTAGATCGCATCTTAGTTTAGAAGTTAGAATCTTACTCGTGCACGGTTTGGTGCACGCCCACATTAGAAAGTCCGCTGGACTATAAATATGTATCTAGGGTTTATGGAATAAACAACAACCAACGTTCAACCACAAACAAATCTCGGCGCATCGCCACCTCCTTCGTCTCGAGGGTTTCTCCGGTAAGCACCATGCTGCCTAGATCGCATCTTGCGATCTAGGCAGCACAAGCCTGCCCACGTTGTTCATGTGTTGCTCGTACTGAAGTCTTTTTGATGGCGAGCAACGTAGTTATCTTAGATGTGTTAGGGTTAGCATTGTTCTTTGAATTACATGCTTTCGTTATGCGACCCTTGCACATCTAGCCGCCCTTACACCTATCTTAGGTGTAGGGGCGGCACCCCGCTTGATCATAGTTTAGTAGATCTGATCCGTTACGATTGCTCCTTGTTTCATCAAGGATTAGTTTAACATCCGCAATAGTTAGGCCTTACAAAGGGTTGGAGGATCCAGCGGCGTGTAGGGTGGCGTTTGCTAGCCCTAGAAAGGATGTTCCGGGGATCAACCTCGTGTTGGTTTTTAGGCCCTGTCTAGGATCGGCTTACGGTCACCGTGCGCGAGCGCGAGGCCCAATCGTGAGTAGGATGATCCGATTATGCGGTGAAAACCCCAAATCGTCGTAGATCTCATTAGCTTTATCTTGATCAAGCAGGACCACCATATATTCGGACACCTTGTCCGGATCATGGGTGGATCGGCTCTTTGAGCCGATTCACGGGATAACCTGAGAGCCGATCGAGGCTCGTATTTAATGTTTACGTGTATGCCATGCAGGAAACTAAGCGAGGCATCATCCACACCTTCCTGACCAGGTATAGGTCAGGTGGCACGCCCTTGCGGTTGGCATCGGCGCGTGCGACCAGGAGGCTTTGCGGGCCGTCGCTCTGAGGGACTGGGGCCAGCCGCAGCCCTAGTTGTTCCCGGCTCTACCGTGTTGACTGTCTCTGCCCGCCAGGGGGTTTCTGACCGTCAACAGAACGGCGCTTCAATACCTCAATAGCATCAGAGGAGTCGACGAAGAAAGTATCTGGCATTTCTCCAAGAGTCTTGTTCTGATCCAGCTTTGGAACATCATCGAGAATAACCTCGACAGAGCTCCTTTGGTCCTCTTCAAGAGATCTTGGATCTAGTCGCTGGACTCAGCTGCAAATGGAAGGGCATCCGCCATAGAGTCCACTCGAAGCTTGCTTGTACGGTCAACAGGCATGTCGGCAGTATCTCGAATATCATGGAAAAATAACTCATTACAACAATAGAATATTTTGAGGTAAAGAATAAGCATACAAGCATGGAGAAATCTTATTTAGCAAACTTTCAATGGACTTGTGGAGAGCGCCTTCTTTCTTGTCTGCTTCAACGAAAGCCTTCTGCCTCGCCTCCTGCTCCTCCTTCATCTTCTTTTTCAGCTTCTTCAGTTCGTTCTTTAGGCATGCATTTTCGCTCTGTGCCTCGGCTACTAGCCTGTTAGCCTCTTGCATTGGATCAGCCAAAAATTTAGCAGCCTTGCAAAGTTGGACTTTTTCTGCCTCTATTCGAACGAACTGACCAGCAAAATCTTCCACAATATCAGCTGCGGCATGAGTTGGCTGCAACAAGAGAATCAAACGATTGCGTCAGGTTATACAACAGGCATATCTTAACCTATACTTGGTTTTACTCAAGAGCCAATCATCGGCTCGGGGGCTGACGGATACTACGCTAGATACTACTTACTAAAAAATGCTTACATGATCACCCGAAGATGGAGGAGCGGAGGCGCTTGCTGAAGGAATAACTGTAGAAGCTTTAACCTTTGCCACAGCCGTTCTTGGCGGAGGAGTGGCGGCAGTTAAAGGCATCGATTCCTTTGCAGACTCTGCCTTATAAGAAATTATCATTGCGCTCTTTGGATGCAAGAGGAGCATTCTGTGATGCAAGAGGAGCGTTGTCATCTTCTTCGGAACTGGTCAAAGAAGAAATGAATTATAATAAGCTGAAAGACGCCAAGTGGAAGTAAAAAGAAACAAAAGGAAAAAGGGAACTTACAAAATTGACTAAAAGTCATCCTCTTTGTGCAAAGAGTCTTGATGGTCCTTTTGTGACCATAGGAGCCGAAGTCTCTCGGGAAGGTGCAGGAGAAGGGACTGCATCAGCATCATCGTCATCCCGTCCGCTAGGACTCGACTCCGCTGTTGTCATCAGACCTTTATTAATTTTCCTACGACGATTGGACTCGATAAGTGCATCATGTTTAAGGGCTTCATCACCCGAAGCATCACTATCCTAGAGAACATTCCGGTCATCTTCAGTTTCTTCGGAAGCATCGCCATCTTCTGGAGCTACTCCACTTTCGGGCGTCGGAGGATAGCATTGAGCGATGGTGGAAGCATGTCGAAAGCAAAACAACGAATCTTAGGTTCAGGAGCAAAAAAATGACTTCGGATACAAAATAAATTAAAGTAATTACCTCGGAAGGAGGGTGTTTAAAATCAAAAGGAGGACGAGCCGAAGTCATAGCTATGATATCCTTCTGGCTGAAGCAAGTCAGACGCCTCACTTAGTCCCGAAGATCTTCTTCAGAAAAATCATTCGGGCTGACCCTCGATTTATCCTTAGCACCAGTATACAACCAGAGTTGATGGTCTTTCGACATTGTTGGTTGCACTCAATGCTTCAGGAACACAACGACTACTTCAGTGCGGCACATCGTCTGACCTCCTGCACTCTTTAGATCTAAGATCTTTTCGTATAATTGGTCAGCTACCTCGCTTTCCTCAGCAGTCAAGGTGTTTTGCCAAGACTTCTTCGGCATAGCAGCAAGAACATCTTCGAATGGTGCCAGATTAGATCGACGGCCTGATCTCGGGATGTCCCGAAGATAAAACCACTTCTGCCGCCAACCTTGGACGGACTCCCTCATCGGAAAATTGAAGTAATTGACTTCCTTCCTGACGATGAAGATGACGCCGCCGACCACGTGAGGGCCATCATTTCCACTGTGGAGCTTGACATAAAAATCTTCCTCCACAGACCCCAATGGGGATCAATGCTGAGGTACGCTTCGCACACAGTGATAAAGATGGAGAGGTGGAGAATGGAATTCGTGGTCAGCTGAGCTGGATCCCGTAGGAAAAGAGGAGGCAGTGGAGAAATTCGTGGGCTAGAAGGGAAAGCCCATGCTGCAGAAAGGCAATGAACATGACAATAAAGCCCTTTGGAGGCTTTGGGCAAGAAATAGAACCTGGATGAATGAAGTTGGATTCGGCGGAAGAAATAAGCCCTAGCGACCTCATCTTGTTTTCTTCGCGTTTTGAAATGGTGGATGCGGTCCAATCAAGGCTAGCTTTGGGTGCGCTTGCGGTAGCACCGGGCTAGCAGTACCCTTCTTCTTGCCCATGATTGGAAGAAGATGTGCAGTACGGGAGGCGTAAAAAGTTAAAATGTAAGAGTCCCTCTATTTATAACAAGAATTGGCTGAGGATCGTAGCCGTTATTTTTGCATCGTGGGGAGATGGACAAAGATCCAGTAATACACTTGTCAAGAAGGGAGAGAAACCGGCAGCCCATTACTCCCACTACGTGCGGAAATCGAGGAGGCACCTCGGTCAATGCTCAAAGACTAGTCATTTCCTAACCGACCACACAGAAGTAGGGTGGGCCCTTCAGGTCACGTCTTGTCAACCGAATTGCCATGAAGGCTGCATCATTGATGATGTCAACAAAAGTATCGACTATGCATTCATATAGCATCCGAAGGAAACTATAACAATAGGTTGCTCGACCTGATCCTACACACGGTTGCAACCATTCGTGCCTAGACTTAGGGGCTACTCCCATCGGGAGCGCTGAGCGCGCACCCGATAAAAATTATTGAGGACAGAAGGATATGGACTCGAAGATTTCAGGAGATCCAGGATCATGCCCGGGGACTTGATTCTGAGTAGAGTAACGTTGTTTTGCCATCAGCAGCTAACCAACATCGATTTATCGAGTAAATCTGGGCACGTTACTCCAATCCCTTACGTACTATCAATTGGAATGACTTTACTTGAAGTTTTGGAGGACCCGATATAAAAAAAGATATCGGATGATTACGACAGCTTGCGAAAAACATCGAAATCAAAAACATTTGAGTAGTACAACTTGAGTCTACACACGGTTGCAAGCATCTGTGCCTAGACTCGGGGGCTACTCCCATCGGGAGCGATGGACGCGCACCCGTTATAAATGAACTCTTGGTTAAAAATGGTGATAAGAGATCAAAACCTTCCACCAATTATGGACATTCGACAGAAGACAATTTTAGTCCCTGCCCGAAACTTTACTTCGGCCAGTCACTCGGGTGCTACTGATGTGGGCATTACCCTTCGGTAACCAATGTTATGCTACCTCTTACGGCCCAACCAGGGGCCCATGAAGATCATCTATCGACCAAGGTGGGCCGATATGTCAGTTCCAAAGAAGGATTCTTGATGAACAAGGCAAGAAGATGATAAGACAAGGAAAGTTTAGACGTAGAACTCTTTGTAATCTAGTCGAACCCGGACAGAACTATTGAGACCTGGCATGGAATATAAGGGCCAGGAGAGGGCCTGCCGAGGGACACAAAATCACCGCAACCAGATTCACCGCAAGTATAGAGCTAGGTCATTAGAAATCTTAGCTTCTCGATGAGATCTTAGTCGTAGCCTTCGGCTACCCCATTGTAAACCCGATATATTCGATAATCAAGATCATACAAGCAGGAAGTAAGGGTTTTACCTCATCGAGGGCCCCGAGCCTGGGTAAATCTCTCTCCCTGTCTATTTGGTATCCAATGTCTCGTATCAGCATGCAGGATTCCAGCAACCCTAAGCCCCAAAAGGTGGGCATTGCCGAGGAGCGCCCTCGTCAACGTCCCCGCTCATGGTGTTTGTATCAGACCTTCAAAATTATGGCTTGCGGTGGGCTGATCAGAGCACCGAGGAAGGGCGCTCCGCATTAGGCTTTGGAGAAGCAGAGTACAGGGTGGCAAGTTGCTTTGGAGTTCTCCACAACATCACCTACTATGCAGGCGATATATTCGCAACAGATAAATACGGATCAATCATTTCAAGCATCATTTCTAGACCAACTCTGCCTGGCCAATACCCAGCAAATTTGTGTTACCTTGTGGAGTCTAAGGGGGAGCTGTTGTATGTGGCGAGGGGGCGGGTTTAAAATGGTGAACATGTTGCCTACCAGGTGGACACCAAAATGCGCGTACTAGAGCCGGTCAGAAGCATCAACATCCGCTCCATCTTCGTCGGCTGAAACAGGTGCATCTCCGTTGACACCATCAAGATCCACACCGTGCAATTCGATAGCATCTACTGCGTGGATTTATCCGAGATTAGAGCTTATGATGACGGGGGTCTCTTGTAGCAAGAGGAGCCGAAATATGTTCCTGGCTATGGATTAGGTTCTCTGGACGAGGCTCTTTCCGTCTTGACGAGATGTTGGCCTAGTATTGCAGAACCATCGAGTTATTTAAACTACAGAGGGTGCAGCCTTATGGCGAGCTAGGTTTCTTGTACTATGATTACTACGATAGCTATCCGTCGTACTGATGGTATGGGTGATTCTGCAAGTTTTTTTCGTCTAAGTTTGGTTGTGCCCGAGAGTTCTAAGTGTCACACAAAGCCCTACACGTGCTACTACTAGGAACATTCTTTTTTTTATCCGAGACCTGCTTTTGTTGTATCGATGTTAATGGGGGATGCGATTCCAGGAGAAGGCATTGGGCCCTTATTCGGCTTTGAATATATTTTGGGCTCTTCTATGTGTTTTGTTTCAACCTAAATAAATTGGCCTTCGGCCCAGTAATTTACGGTCAGTAATTAACTTAGTGTGTATTCTTTCAACCTGAATAAATTGGTCCTGGGCCTAGTAATTTCCTCTGCGTGTCTTGTTTCGACTTGAATAAATTGGCCTTGGGCCCAGTAATTTAGGCCCAATAATTAACTCAGCGTATCTTCTTTCAACCTGAATAAATCGGCTCTGGTCCTAGTAATTTCCTCTGCATGTCTTCTTTCGACTTGAATAAATTAGCCTTGGGGCCAGTAATTTCCTCTACATGTCGGGTTTCCACCTGAATAAATTGGTCTTGGGCCTTTAGTCACCCAATCTGGCCCAAGGACACCTCGACGCGTAGCTGACAGGTGGTACACCTAGTGAATCCACTAGGTCCCACGGCTACATGTGGGCCTGACGTGAATGGGACCAGGGACCCACCAAGCTCTGACATGCGGGCCCCACAAGTTCTGACACGTCGGGTCCATACTCTAACAGGTTAGGCCCAACAAACTCTGGCATGCGGGGCCCACCAAGCTCTAACATACGGGCCCCACAGATATTTAGAATGCCGGACCTACCAAAACTCTCACACGAGGGTTCCACCAGGCTCTAACCCGCGGGGCCATGTGTCCATAATTGATGGCTGGTGATACGTCTCAAACGTATCTATAATTTCATATGTTCCATGCTAGTTTTATGACAATACTCACATGTTTTATATACACTTTATATCATTTTGATGCATTTTCCGGTACTAACCTATTAACAAGATGCCGAAGCGCCGGTTCTCGTTTTTCGTTGTTTTTGGTTTCAGAAATCCTACACAGGAAATATTCTCGGAATTGGACGAAACAAAAGCCCACGGTCTTATTTTCCACGGAGCCTTCCAGAACACCGAAGAGGAGACGAAGAGGGGCGACGAGGAGGCCACACCATAGGGGGGCGCGGCCCCACCCCTGGCCGCGCCGCCATATGGGGTGGGCCCCTCGAGCCTCCCCCGATGCTGCCTCTTCGCCTATATATTCCTCCATCTCCGAAAACCCTAAAAAAAGAACAAGTCATATTCCACGAAGAGTTCCGTAGCCGCCGCCATCGCGAATACAAGTTTTGGGGGACAGAATCTCTGTTCCGGCATGCCGCCGGGATGCGGAATTGCCCCCGGGATCCATCTCCATCGACTCCACCGCCATCTTCATCGCTGTTGCTGTCTCCTATGATGAGGAGGGAGTAGTTCTCCCCCGAGGCTGAGGGCTCTACCGGTAGCTATGTGGTTCATCTCTCTCTCCCATGGTGTGATCTTTATGTGATCATGAGCTTTGTATCACTATTAATCTATGTGCTACTCTAGTGATGTTATTAAAGTAGTCTATTCCTCCTCCATGATGTAAAGAGGACAAGTGTGTGCATCATGTAGTACTTGGCGTAGGCTATGATTGTAATCTCTTGTGGATTATGAAGTTAACTATTACTATGATAGTATTGATGTGATCTATTCCCCCTTTCATAGCTATTGTTGACAGTGTGTATGCTATGTTAGTACTCGGTCTAAATTGCAACGGTATTATCTTGGATTATGATTTGATGAGGATATCCCTATGAGTGGTGTTTGTCAAGTACATGATGAACTTTGAGTGGAGGTTTTGTAGCCGCTACGTGATGATTAGTGATTCCAATAGGAGAGTAATTCAGAGTAGCACAAGTGAAGAGAAGTTATCTAATTGTCCAATTATGTGATCATTGTTGAGAGTGTCCACTAGTGAAAGTATGATCCCTAGGCCTTGTTTCTAAGCATTGAAACACCGTTTCCAACAAGTTCTGCTACATGTTTGCTTGCTGCCATCTTTATTTCAGATTGCAATTACTACTCATAATCATCCATATTACTTGTATTTCACTATCTCTTCGCCGAACTAGTGCACCTATACATCTGACAAGTGTATTAGGTGTGTTGGGGACACAAGAGACATCTTGTATCTTAATTGCAGGGTTGCTTGAGAGGGATATCTTTGACCTCTACCTCCCTGAGTTCGATAAACCTTGGGTGATTCACTTAAGGGAAACTTGCTCGCTGTTCTACAAACCTCTCGCTCTTGGAGGCCCAACACTGTCTACGGGAATAGAAGCGTGCGTAGACATCAAGCTATTTTCCGGCGCCGTTGCCGGGAGGTAAGGTAAAAGGTATTCACATCCTCCTACTACTAAGCTATTTCCTAGCACTGTTGCCGGTGTGTGAGTGCTCGAAGCTATTTCCTTTAGATTCTGCAATTATATCTTTTTGTTTCTTGTTTTTATTTCACTAGTTAGGCTTAATGGAAAACAACAAAAATATTAGAGATCTTTATAGTATTTATCTTGAGTTAGGACATGAGGTGTTTGAAGAGAAAATTAAAAAACCAATGGAACTTTATATGCATGCTAATGGCAATGTTATTAGTATGAATGCTTTCAACACCATTGTTGCTAATGCTATGGAAAATTCTAAGCTTGGGGAAGCTGGTTTTGATGAGCATGATATTTTTAGTCCCCCAAGCATGGAGGAGAAAATTTACTTTGATGATACTTTACCTCCTATATATGATGATTACAATGATGACTATCATATTTTCTGTCCACCTACTATTGAGGAGAAAATTAATTATGATTACAATACGCCTCCTATATATGATGATTATGGTGATGAGAATAATAATGATAGCTATTTTATTGAATTTGCTCCCACTACAATTAATACTAATGACTATGCTAATGTGGAGAGTAATAATTTTATGCATGTAGCTCATGATAAGAATGTTTCATGTGATAGTTATATTGTTGAGTTTGTTCATGATGCTACTGAAAATCTTTATGAGAGAGGACAATATGGTTGTAGGGATTTCCATGTTACTAAAACACCTCTCTTTTTGCTGAAAATCTTGAAGTTGCGTTTGTCTTGTTTTCCTATGCTTATTGCATTATGCTTACATGACTTTTTTATTTACAAGATTCCTTTTCATAGGAAGTGGTTTAGACTTAAAAGTGCTTCTTATTTGCTTTTGATGCTCTCTTTTGCTTCAAGTCTTATTTCTTGCGAGAGCATCATTAAAATTACTGAGCACATCTTAAGGGCTATAAAGAAAGCACTTCTTGGGAGATAACCCATGTTTTTATTTTTCTATTGTTTTGTTGTGTCTGGGAAGTTGTTACTACTGTAGCAACCTATCCTTATCTTTATTTTATTGCGTTGTTGTGCCAAGTAAAGTCTTTGACAGAAAGTTGATACTAGATTTGGATTTCTGCGCAGAAACAGATTTTTAGCTGTCATGAATTTGAGCAGATCTCTCTGTAGGATAATCTAAAAAAATCTGCAAAAATTCATGAGTAATCCTCAGATATGTACACAACTTTCATTCAATTTGAGCTTTTTCATCTGAGCATGTTAAGTGCCTCGAAAAAATTCGTATTTACGGACTGTTCTGTTTTGACAGATTCTGCCTTTTATTTCGCATTGCCTCCTTTACTGTGTTTGAGTGGATTTTTTTGCTCCATTAAATTTCAGTAGCATTGGGTAATGTACAGAAGTGTTGGGAATGATTGTGTCCTCGCTGAACATGTGAATTTTTGATTATGCACTAACCCTCTAATGAGATTGTTTTGAGTTTGGTGTGGAGGAAGTTTTCAAGGATCAAGAGAGGAGGATGATATAATATGATCAAGAAGAGTGAAAAGTCTAAGCTTGGGGATGCCCCGTGGTTCATCCCTACATATTTCAAGAAGACTAAAGCATCTAAGCTTGAGGATGCCCAAGGCATCCCCTTCTTCATCAACAACTTATCAGGTCACCTCTAGTGAAACTATATTTTTATTCCATCACATCTTATGTGTTTTACTTGGAGCGTCTGTGTGCTTTTATTATTGTTTGTGTTTGAATAAATTCGGATCCTAGTATTCCTTGTGTGGGAGAAAGACACGCTCCGCTTTTTCATATTAACACTGGTGTTCTTAGTTTTACTTTTAATGTTCATGGCAAAAGTTAAAAGCTGTTGCATTTATTGCTATTTGGTTGGAAACAGAAAATGCTTCATGTGGTAATTGGTATATTGTCTTGAATAATTTGATACTTGGCAATTGTTTTGAGTTCTCAAGTAGATCATGTTTAAGCTCTTGCATCATGTGGTTTAAACCTATTAGTGGAGAACTACCGTAGAGCTTGTTGAAATTTGGTTTCCATGATTGTTCTCTCTAAAGTCTAGATATTTTCTGGTAAAAGTGTTTGAGCAACAAGGAAGACGGTGTAGAGTCTTATAATGCTTGCAATATGTTCTTATGTAAGTTTTGCTGTACCGGTTCATACTTGTGTTTGCTTCAAACAACCTTGCTAGCTTAAGCCTTGTACTGAGAGGGAATGCTTCTCGTGCATCCAAAACCTTGAGCCAAAACTTATGCCATTTGTGTCCACCATAACTGCCTAATATGTGGTATTTTTCTGCCATTCCAAAGTAAATTGCATGCGTGCTACCTTTAAAAATTTCATTCCTTGTCTTTGAAATACATAGCTCATGGAAAAGTAGCTTAAAAACTATTGTGGTAAAGAATATATCGCTTATGTATCTTATTTCTTATAAGTTGCTTGTTGAGCGGTAACCATGTTATCTGGGGACGCCATCAACCTGTCACACCTTTGTTGAATATCATGTGAGTTGCTATGCATGTTTGTCTTGTCTGAAGTAAGGGAGATTTGCCATGAGTTGAATGGTTTGAGTATGCATATTGTTAGAGAAGAACATTGGGCCGCCAACCAAAGCCATGTATCATGGTGGAAGTTTCAACTTGGACATTAATCCTCAAATCTATTATGAGAATATTATTCGTTGTTGAATGCTTAAAGCATTAAAGAGGAGTCCATTATCTGTTTTCTATGTTGTCCCGGTATGGATGTCCTCAAGTTGAGATCTATCAAAATTGAGAGACCAAATGCGATCTATCTCCTTGGACCTTTGTACAGGTGGCATAGAGGTACCCCTTTGTGACACTTGGTTGAAACATATGTAATGCAATGATAATCCATGTAAATCCGAGCTAATTAGGACAAGGTGCGAGCACTATTAGTATTCGATGCATGAGGCTTGCAACTTATAGGAGGTTTTATGCATAACACATATGAATTATTACTACCGTTGATAAAATTGTTTCCATGTTTTCAAAATAAAAATCTCTAGCACATGAGTAATCCCTGCTTCCCTCTGCGATGGGCCTTTCTTTTACTTTATGTTGAGTCAGTTTACCTACTTCTTTCTATCTTAGAAGCAAACACTTGTGTCAACTCTGTGCATTGATTCTTACATACTTGCTTATTTGCACTCATCATATTACTTTGTGTTGACAATTATCCATGAGATATACATGTTGAAAGTTGAAAGCAACTGCTGAAACTTAAATCTTCCTTTGTGTTGCTTCAAAACCTTCTATTAAGAATCTATTGCTTTATGAGTTAACTCTTATGCAAGACTTGTTGATGCTTGTCTTGAAAGTACTATTCATGAAAAGTCTTTGCTATATGATTCAGTTGTTTAGTCATTATCTTTACCATTGCTTTGAATCACTTCATTCATCTCATATGCTTTATAATAGTATTAATCAAGATTATGTTGGTAGCATGTCACTTCAGAAATTATCCTTTTTATCGTTTACCTACTCGAGGGCGAGTAGGAACTAAGCTTGGGGATGCTTGATACGTCTCAAACGTATCTATAATTTCATATGTTCCATGCTAGTTTTATGACAATACTCACATGTTTTATATACACTTTATATCATTTTGATGCATTTTCCGGTACTAACCTATTAACAAGATGCCGAAGCACCAGTTCCTGTTTTCTGCTGTTTTTGGTTTCAGAAATCCTACACAGGAAATATTCTCGGAATTGGACGAAACAAAATCCCACGGTCTTATTTTCCACGGAGCCTTCCAGAACACCGAAGAGGAGACGAAGAGGGGAGACGAGGCAGCCACACCATAGGGGGGCGCGGCCCCACCCCTGGCCGCGCCGCCATATGGGGTGGGCCCCTCGAGCCTCCCCCGACGCTGCCTCTTCGCCTATATATTCCTCCGTCTCCGAAAACCCTAAAAAAAGAACAAGTCATATTCCACGAAGAGTTCCGTAGCAGCCGCCATCGCGAAGACAAGTTTTGGGGGACGGAATCTCTGTTCCGGCACGCCGTCGGGACACGGAATTGCCCCCGGAATCCATCTCCATCGACTCCACCGCCATCTTCATTGCCGTTGTTGTCTCCTATGATGAGGAGGGAGTAGTCCTTCCCCAAGGATGAGGGCTCTACCGGTAGCTATGTGGTTCATCTTTCTCTCCCATGGTGTGATCTTTATGTGATCATGAGCTTTGTATCACTATTAATCTATGTGCTACGCTAGTGATGTTATTAAAGTAGTCTATTCCTCCTCCATGATTTAAAGAGGACAGTGTGTGCATCATGTAGTACTTGGCGTATGCTATGATTGTAATCTCTTGTGGATTATGAAGTTAACTATTACTATGATAGTATTGATGTGATCTATTCCCCCTTTCATAGCTATTGTTGACAGTGTGTATGCTATGTTAGTACTCGGTCTAAATTACAACGGTATTATCTTGGATTATGATTTGATGAGGATATCCCTATGAGTGGTGTTTGTCAAGTACTTGATGAACTTTGAGTGGAACTTTTTTAGCCGCTACGTGATGATTAGTGATTCCAATAGGAGAGTAATTCAGAGTAGCACAAGTGAAGAGAAGTTATCTAATTGTCCAATTATGTGATCATTGTTGAGAGTGTCCACTAGTGAAAGTATGATCTCTAGGCCTTGTTTCTAAGCATTAAAACACCGTTTCCAACAAGTTCTGCTACATGTTCGCTTGCTGCCATCTTTATTTCAGATTGCAATTACTACTCATAATCATCCATATTACTTGTATTTCACTATCTCTTCGCCGAACTAGTGCACCTATACATCTGACAAGTGTATTAGGTGTGTTGGGGACACAAGAGACTTCTTGTATCTTAATTGCAGGGTTGCTTGAGAGGATATCTTTGACCTCTACCTCCCTGAGTTCGATAAACCTTGGATGATTCACTTAAGGGAAACTTGCTGCTGTTCTACAAACCTCTGCTCTTGGAGGCCCAACACTGTCTACAGGAATAGAAGCGTGCGTAGACATCAGCTGGCAGACACTTGTGCTCGCACGTGCGCAAAAAAAATTGGCATGAAAACTAACATCTGGAGCCCGTGTTGGTCGTACTGACAGGTCTGGTCCACTTCGCATGCCTGGAGGCTATCGAATCCGGTGGCCCCACGCAGGATGGTCGGGTCGGTACCTAACATACGGGCCCGAGTACCGCAGGTCAGGTACATGCGTGCAGACAGTGGCTGTCTCCACTTAGAAATATGAGTCCAAGTGATGCAGGCCTTGGATTGTAGTGTGGGCAGGCAGAAAGGTACGTTAATAGAAGCGTGCAGAGTGTGGATCAGTTGTGTCCACCGCCCGAAGCCCATATCTTGTGACGACCCCCTGCCGACACCACAGTTCAGGCCGCGCACCTCTTGTGACACTCGTTTGTGCACAATCGTTGACGCTTAGAGCTCGCCCGTCACTAATTTTTGGGGCCGAGCGGCCTAGAATGCCACCTGTGATGCGAAAACGCGCCACCGTCCTAGAAAAAGACATTCGCTGACGGATTTCTCAAACGGCAGCCCCATACCGTCATTGAAGCCCGAGTTGTTTGTAGTGTATCTTTGATATGCTCAACTTGAACTTTCCCTTCTCAACCTTGATAACATTCAAAACTTGATGCCATCCTCTCATTGGCTAGACAAGATCATACTCTTGATGCATCCCCATGGCAAGATACCTAAGCCATATAGCCAACACAAATGCACATATATAGTGGGTTAGCTTATGAAGCATAATTGACAAGGCTTACCGCCCACAAGATCACATAATCCAAAGTGGTACAATCTTTATGCTTCATGTGTTGCCCAACTCGAATTGAATGTTCACTCTTATTCTTGGTCAACCATGTATCTCTTCATGCTCTATCATAATATCTTAATCATTCAAAGGTAAGCTAGAGCATGGCTAACTTGAGTTCCACACAAGAACTCCATCTTCATTTCTTCTTCTAGATCATATCATATTCTTTACTTCAAATCGATGATCTTGATGCCAATACCAAAGGTATATATATCAATCTTCATGGCATCCACACTTGACTCCAACACATGGACTACAAGCAATACCTATGGAACATTCCTTCATATAAACAAAATAAAAACATTAGTCCATAGAGGATTGTCATTAATTACAAAAAACACACTTAGGGGCAATGTACCCTTACAGTGGAGGGTGCAACTCTAGTGGAGGTCCGAGCGCGTCGGCTTGATCAAGTCATGGAGCGAGTTCGCCGCCAGGGCAGACCTCTGCGCCGACGACACGATTGTCTTCACCCCTAAGGACGACGACTTCCAGGTCGACATCTTCAGGAAGCAGAGTTCCTGCTCCAGCATCTTTAGCTGCAGGAGGCCTCGGGAGGGTCATTATGCTGATCCTTGCCATTAAGGTTCTGTACATGTTCTCTGTCTCTGCTGTTGTGAAGTTGTTATTTGTTGTGCTGGCCTCAGGAGGCTGTTAAACACTTAATGTTATGCATATGTGCGTGTAATATTGGCCTCTAGAGGCTGTTGAACATGACTTTTTGACTTGGGTAGTCTTCCCCAGGTTGAAGTAGGCGACTGTGACGCAAGGATTAGGTACTAAGTACTATGCTCCATGTGTATATAACTCTGTGATGTGCTCTTGTGTGCCGTTATGTGATGGTAAGGTCACCATATTTGAATGTGGTAAGGAGAAGCACAACCTGGGTGCCCAAAATAACAACCAAACACATGTGTTGTGGCTGAACACAGATGGAACACTTTTTTCAGGCATCCAAACTACATGCACTTCTGTACTCACTGATGCAACACATGAGACCAAACGATGGGCCGAATCTAGCCCGTGGCCCATCTGCGATGCGCATGTTTGCCCATCTCACTAGCGCAATGATCCAGGATTCTGGCTCACCCTACCAAACGCGTCCCAAGTTCAGCCTCGAGGCATCCAAACCTGCTTTGACTATTCTTGTTGAAAAGGCCTTGTGGCCTAGCTGAAGCACTTGAGTTCGTGTTTCTTTTTCTCCCTTTTCAACCTTCAATTTTTGAAATCTTATTTGATGCTCCTGTTTTTATTAAAAAAATTAATACCACGTATATTTATAGTAGAAACACGGTAGAAAAATTACAAAATCTGAGTTTAAAATAAACTAGTAAATTTTTTAAGGTCTGCAAACTCTTTTTTTCTTTCATAATATAATTTTGTACTTTTCTGAAGCCAACGAAAGATAGATTACAAACCATAAACCTATAAATAGCAATAAATAGTTTCCCATAATTTTAATTTGAGCCGCAATTTTAAGGCAACGTGCACGCACATAACCCATGAAGTAGTCAATCAACACCGAGAAGAGTATAAACAACAGTATGACATTGGAAATAAACGAATAACTTGGTTGGCATCGTTAGGGAGCTAAGAGTACGAATCATCATGATCTAGGCGGTAGCAGTCGAGCAAATATTGCAAGGATAACTCTCCTCACGTCAACCATGACAAAAGATCGAAAATCGGTGTGACGAAACAACATCTAAAGTCTCATACGTAGAGAATTCTAGTCTTTAAACACCACCATTCACATCGGGAAGATCTCATCATCGAACGAAGCGCCAACGATCATTTATTGTAAAAAAATCCCATCTCAGTTGAGGCAGGGCCAAAAAAAAGAAGACTACCAGATCCATAATCTGATCTATTAAAACACTACTTTTTCTTTATGAGTAAGTGCATTCTATCACGCTAAATGTGTTGAACGGGAGCGCACGCTTTGATTGCGTTTTGGTTTGAATACATGCAAGAACATGGAGAAGCAGCTGTCCATTAGAATTTTTATAATAAAAAAAGTTATGTTAATTTTGCAATGATGTTCCAAGACATTAAGGATGCATACAATTAAAAATAAAATAAAAGAGGAGAAAAATTCCACGCAATGATCAAACACTCGCAACAACAACACTCTAACCACTACCAAAGATAACATCCGAACAACAAAACAAATTCTCCAAAAACAGAGCTTACATAAAAAAAACAATATGCAAACGTTATTGTCATCCTATCGAAGATCTTAGCTTTTCACGGCTGAAAAAGTTGAGTTCATAAAACAATGGCTTACCAATCTGTTAGATGCCATAGATCGGGCGGTATTGGATCATAAGCATCGCTGTACAAATCTTTTCCAAGTCCAAAACAGTAAATTAGCTCCTTATACAACACCAACTTGCACCTTGCCAACAAAAATATTTTGAAAATTTTCGGCAGAATCCATTCCGAATTTCGGAAATCAGCGCCTAGCTAGAGTCGGAAAAATTCGGCAGACAAACTAAGAACCAAGCTATATACTGCGCGTCAATCAATCAGCATACTGTATACTACGCAAGCTTGGCCTGCTCAAGCATCTTGGCCACCTGCGCCATGGTCGGCCTATCGCGGGGATCGGACTCCAGGCACTTCTCCGCCACGGTGAACACGAACTTGACCTCCTCCGCCGGGAAAGAAGGCAACGCGCTGTCGACGGCGTGGTCCTCCCTCTTCTCCTCCATCGTCTCCTTGACCTGAAAACATGAACCCTGCGTGTCTAATTAATCCATACTACGTCCTTGTTTCACTGCTATAACTAGCATTTAGCACATGGTACTGTTAGGTAGCACTGCACTAGTGTACTCGTCGATCTTGACATGCTAGTTAGTACCTTGGGGGACCTCGTGGTGATGGACACAGCCCATCGGTTTTCCGATAGGCACAGCTACACAGTGCTAACTAGATTAGTTGATAGCTAGGTTGCTTAGTTATTCCAGCAACATTTATTAATGGTCACTGCTTCGATTCCATTGATTTAGGACGCAAAGTTTACTTTCAGGGCATCTCATCATGCATAACCAATCAGTCTTATTTGGGTTTCGATTGAGTTTGCTGTACCGTCAGCAGCAGATAGTGGTTTGTAAGGTAAACGAGAGCAGATAGAGAGTGAGCAACAGATAGTGGTGATTCCAAAATCAGGAGTCATGAGAGGTTGGATGCTTACCCAGGTGACCAGCCGTGTGCCGTTCTCTATGAAGGATTCGTCCGTCGGCCTTTTCCCGGTGAGAAGCTCAAGCAAGACTACGCCGTAGCTGTAGACGTCGCCCTTGGTTGTCGCCCTCCCGGTCTCAAAGTACTCTGCACCACACAACACAAATCAGGGCATCAGCAAAACACACGAAGAAATCAGACTTGACACAGGACAAGAGAGGGCGTCGCCGCGATGTGGACCTGGCGCGAGGTAGCCAAAGGTGCCGGCGACGACGGTGGTGACGTGGCTCTCGTTGGGCTTCATGAGGGTGGCGAGGCCGAAGTCGGACACCCTGGCCTCCATGTTGTGGTCGAGGAGGATGTTGCTGGACTTGATGTCGCGGTGGATGACGTGCGGGATGCAGTCGTGGTGCAGGTACGCCAGGCCCCTCGCCACGCCCAGCGCGATCTTGTACCTCGCCGGCCAGTCCAGGAGCGCCGCCTGCTTCTCCTCCTTCTTGCCGTGGAGGATGCCGTCGAGGCTGCCGTTGGGCATGAGCTCGTAGATGAGCAGGTTGAAGTGCGGCGCCGCGTAGTAGCCGCAGAGCGGGACGATGTTTCGGTGCTTGATGTCGCCCATGGTGTCCAGCTCCCGCTCGAAGCCGCGGTCCATCTCTGCGCTGCCCCGACTCAGCTTCTTGATCGCGAACGCCGACTTCTCGTCCAGACGGAGCAGGTACACTGTCCCGTACCCGCCGGACCCGATCACGTCCTTGCTTGACAGCCCCATGATCATCCGCATGAACGACTTCGGGCTCAGCGACTGCATCGCCGCCGACCGGAAGATCACCAGCTTCCCACCTGCATACACCGACGGTCCGTAATCAGATAAGAGATGAATGAACTCGTTGCAGGAAAATTCCATGCCTGAGATCTCTACGACTAGTTACCTGTGAGGCTGGTCTCGATGATCCTCTTCTTGCGAGCCCACTTCTTGTAGCACAGGAAGGAGATGAGCATCTTGGATATGATGAACAGGACAGAACAAAGAGTAATGTAGAGCGCAATCATGCTATTAGGCATCTTCAAATCAATCCTGAACAAGAAACAGATTTATCCCTCAACATCATCGGTTGAGCATCAGGTCAGAATTACCCGGAAGAAAGGAGGAATCCCCATCTTACCCAGAAGAAGGCAACAGAACAGCTGAAGGCAATATGCAACCGCAAGACGATTTCTCGATTCAGGGAGCAACAGGGGAGGAATGCTAAATATGTTTTGGAACCGGGGAGTGGGAGAGATGAAGATGTGGTGCACTTGTTGTCGATTGTACTCATGTGACTATGTGAGCACAGTGGAAGGAGCACAGGTGTCTCGCTGAGTAAGCAGCTGGGCAGGGGGATCTGGAGGAAAAGGTACATTGCCCAATCAATGGAGCTGGTTGGAACATGTGAATGGCACACCCACTTTTGATTAATGGTGTGCCGAATGCCAGTCCCCAATTAATTCTGCCACTGTGTTGCTCCTTTATCCCATTCTCTGGTAGTACTGTCAATTCCTTTTCCATTTCCTATTTTCCATGATAAGTAGAGATTAACACGGTAGCCATCGTTTAGCTAAAAATATCTCTTACCAGTGGTATGGAATGCTTACTTTGCTGTCTACTAGCTAGCTAGTAGTACATGGCACCTCAACTTACACGAGAGATGTATAATCTCTGAGTCAAACTTGAGTGAGCAATTCAACATGGCATGTACCAATGTCGGCAGCTGGTCCTCATCGTTCAGTCACAAGGGCAGTGGGATCACGTATCGGAAAAGCTAATAAGGTTTGGCAGCGTCGGCGAGCTAGGTAGGGCTGGCTCAACTCAGTCGCTGGGTTCTTCCTGAGCCGCGTGTGTGGACGAACTGGAGCTGCACGGACGCTGCGCCGGCCGCCTCCAACTTTGTTTCGAATCACGTGATCAAACTGGACGTGCGTAAGTAGTAGTAGAGCTGGAAAATGTCGAACGGTGAGACCACATGTCTCGTGCACAGCCAGGCAAATTCTGAGCGAGAAGACCAGTCATTGCACTCATGCACGGACAAGCTGGGGAAATTTTGCTTTCAGATATGTGCGCCTTTCCAGAGAGAAAAATTCGTCAATACTAGGCATTATGTTCAGATGATTCAGATTTTTTATTAACGGAAGACAAATATCTTGAGTAATATCATTGTTTATGTAGAAGTAAACCTAAATGCGTGATAAAGTAATTTCAAGCACGTGAAAGTGCGAAACAGGGTTGTGAAGTTGGGGCATCGACTAGCGAATTTTTTTAAAATAATTTTGTTTTTGCTTTTTTCCAGGAATAATACTCGGTTTAGGGATATTCTAGGAATAATACACTGTCGGGGCCGAGAACCCCGAAACTTAAATATCGGGGTGGAGGAACCCGAGATGCATGGGAATCTAGCATGGCCCCCGTCTGCTGCACGATGTCGGCATCGTGTTTCCCGAGTGGGACAAGTCAGGGACAGGGAATCCGAGTGGCATGTCGGACTGGCCAGCAGCAGGCGTGTCCGGTCGAGGAATCACGAGGCGCGTGTGTCGGGGTTCTCGATCCCGAGTAGTGCGGGCCGGATAGCCCGTTGGTTGCCGACGCGCCCTCGCCTCCTCTTTTCTTCCTCCTCATTTTCTCTCAGCTCTGCTCATCTCAGCTCTCTCCTTTTTGCTCTCAGCTCCACCTCTATTTTCTGTCATTTAACAACGATTTGTCCAGCGTTTTCCTGTTATTTCTCCACCAAATGTTGTAGACTCACCTGATATATAGATGGGTTAGTTTTGGGGGCGTTTTGGTGGAGGTTCTGTTGGAGGTGGTTGTGGTGGTGCTGCTGTTGCTGTTGTTTGAGGTGGTGGTGGTGCTGATGTTGTTTGAGGTGGTGATGGTGGTGCTGATGTGGGAATTACACTTCGCGTACCCATTATTGGTATACCCGGTGCGGATTATGGAGGTGGACCAGCACAAGGACTCGACAAGCTGGACTTGCATGTAATATCAACTTGGACTACAAGAAAGAAGACTCCAATTCATAAAAGACTAGGACTCTTGTAAACCCTATCTAGGTTGCATATATAAAGCCAAGCAGGGACACCCTTAAGGGGCACGAATAAAACATACACGCGATGCGTCTAGACATCGCAACCCGCATATTAGAACTAGACTAGATACAACTCCGCCTATGGTAGCCCCTTTACACATATTATCATATACTGGATTGCTAGCAGGACGTAGCGATCCTCCACCACGGGGACGTGAACCTGGGTACGTCGTGTGCCATCTCGCTCCCAGAATCTCCATCGTATTCTTCCACTAAACGTAAGCTCCTCATGGTGGGCATTGCCGAGGAGCCACCTCGACAGCTGTTGCTGGTGGTGGTGCTGCTGCGTGGTGGAGGAGCTGGGCTGCTAACGGAGTTGTTTCACACGCTTCAAGGATAAACCCTAATCCCTGATATTAGATGGTATAATCATGCATGTTGCGTTCGTTAGCTTGCCGGATTAATTACTGATATAGGTACTTGGTAGAAAAAATTTATGTTGTTGGTCGTTCGTTGGTATTTTTATTTATTTACGAGGGTAGGTGCTCGTTTTATTTACGAGTCTGTATTTTGTATAGGTGAGCAGATATAACTGATAGAGTAAAATTTGTTGTTTACTTCGGTAATGGCACAGTCCGAACAACTCCGATGGGAGCTAATCTGAGCAAGTTTCAGTACGAGGAGCTGCATTTGTCAAACCCAAAAAATATGGCCGGTTTGTCAGTTGAAGGAGTGGTTGACTGTGAATTCCGGGCTTAATCCCGAAGCATACACTGTGGGTGTGCATGCTTTGTGGAGCAGCTCCAGTACCCAAATATTCTAGCGGTTGAAGCCGATTGAACGAACCTCTTAGTGGGTACACTGGTTAGAAAAGTGCGAGCGTAGGGAACTCACCCCATGGCCTTAATGCTTCCCGTGGCAAAGGAGGTCAATTCCCACTAAGGCGAGGGTGAGTTCCATCCAGGCCACTACAGTCAAACTTCTAATGCTGAGGCAGCAGTTTCCAATCCGGGAAGAGTAGTCATGCAGCTGGTGGTCAAGATGGTAGTGGCGAGGTTGATAGCAATGAAGAAGAAGAGTAGATGCAGAACATGATGGACGAGGAAGACGAGGATGGAGTGGAGGATACTCTTGATTCTGATCAATCCGGTGGATCCGATAATTCAGATGACAACAAGGAGGATGATCCGATCCCCTCTACTTGGAGTACAACATGAACACCATCTCAACTGGTGCTAGATGTGCTGACAAGAGACATCTGCAGGAAGCAATCACTCAGTGGGAAATGAACATGCAAAGGGTATTCATAACCACCGTTTCAAGTCAGAAGTTCTGGAAAGTGGTCTGCAGTGATGCCAGATGTCCATAAAGGGCAATTGTGCACCATGTATGAAATTCCTCGTGACTAACGATTTTTATATCTAATCATAGGTGAGGAACCTATGTCGTCTATGTTCGGATCACGATCCTTTTGGTCGAGTGCTCATGATCAGGTCGAAACACAGGATAATTACAACATCCACCAAGAGTGGATGTCCACTCAACATCAGACTCCGCCTCCAGATCCCACACAGCCCACGCAGGACAGTCAGCACGACCAGGGCTACATGCTTCCTCCCCGACATCGGCAGTCACTTGTCTGTATGTACTCGCCATCACCTTTTCATCGTGGACCTCCACCGAGGTGTCGAGGGAGGGCCCGTGTGACATAGGCATCCCGAATGGGCCTGTCGAATAAGGTACCCAGGGATAACCGAAGGCCCGCAACCCGAAGATTACGAAGTCCGGAAGCCCAATAAACATCGATATGGAAGAAAGAGATAGATTAGAAATAGAGAGTTTTGTAATAATACGGGACGGACTCAAGTAGTCTCCCGGACTTTGTAACTTGTACGATACGAAAGCCTCGGCTCCACCTCCTATATAAGGGGGGAGGGAGAAAGAAGGCATCGAATCATTGTCAACACAAACCCTAGTTTTCATAGTCGAGCACCTTTTCGGCTGAACCTTCGAGATCTACTTGCCCTCTACTTTTCGTAAAACCCTAGTCTACAATCTGTAGGCATTGACAAGTTAAACCCTTGTCACCGTGGCCAGAGAGATGATAGTGGGTGAGTCATCTGTACGGATGAGACATATTACTACTCCTATTAGCTTCATCTAGTGTATGACTACTATTTGTATGGACCATGTATGACTACTATTCCTGGGACTCATTACTATCTACGAGAGACATATTGGTACTATTTTTGTTCAACAAACATTTCAAATTCATCTACAAGCAATAATTAAGACACAACTTACTAGAACATACATCTCTGCTGACAAATTCTTAGTAAAAAGAGTGGGGTCAATTTGCCCACTTCGAAACCACGGTCTTCAAGAAATTCCCTTAGGTGCTCATACCAAGCTCTAGGAGCTTGTTTGAGACCACATAGAGCCTTATTTAGCTTGAAGACATGGCCCGGAAATGGGGGTCCTCGAACCCTGGGGGTTGCTTCACATATACCTCCTCATGCAAAGGACCATTAAGAAAAGCACTCTTTACGTCCATTTGTTGGAGTTTGAAGACGTAGTGAGCGTCAAAGGATAAAAGGATACGGATGGACTCGAGCCTCGCAACGGGTGCGAATGTCTTGCCAAAGTACACGCCTTCGACTTGAGAATAGCCTTGTGCCACAAATCTTGCTTTCCTGTGGATGACGATGCCATGTTCATGTTTATTGTTCTTGAAGACCCATTTGGTGCCGATAACATTGCGGCAATGATCAGGGCGCTTCATGAGAGTCCACACATCATTCCACTTGAAGTTATTGAGTTCCTCTTGCATTTCTATCAACCAATCGGGATCTTCAAGTGCATCATTGACCTTGAGTGGTTCCACCATGGAGACAAAGGCATGGTGCTCACAAAAAGTTTCCTAGTTGTCTCCGGGTAGTCACCTTGATCTTTAGATCTCCAATGACATGGCGCAAGGAATGAGACTTGAGGCGCAAGTGTCTAGTAGTAGTATCTTCACGGTGAGGAGTATTGATGTTGGATTCCTTCTTCGCCGAGGAAGTCATCCAAGGTTTATTTCTTGAACTCCGTTCCATTGTCGCTCCATATTGCGAGGATCGTGGTGTGGTACTTGCGTTGAACTTGGTTGGCAAACTCCATCATGGTCCATTGAGTCTCACTCTTGTACTTGAAGAAGAATACCCAACAATAGCGTGAATAGTCATCAACGATGACGAGGCAATACTTCTTTCCACCAAGACTTTCATGAGACGGCGGGCCGAAGAGGTCAACATGGAGAAGCTCCAAGCACCTTGTGGTAGATATGGTTGTCTTGGCCTTCTGAGGAGCTCCATGCATTTTTCCTTGAACGCAAGCCCTACAAACACGATCTTTGCAAAAGGAAACATCTTCTTTTAGTCCGAGAATGTGGCCTCCCTTGTGGAGACTTTGCAAAGTCCTCATGTTGACATGGGCTAGTCGGCGATTCCATAACCAACCCTTGTCACCTTTAGCGAATAGGCAAAGAGCGAATGATGTTGTCTTTCTGGAGAAGTCAACAACATACAACCCGCTCTCCACATATCCAACAAATGCTACACGGAGTGTCTTGCTCCACAAGAGGACCACCATATGTTCATCGAAAAAGGTACAAAGACCATGCGTGCAATTTGATGAACGGAAAGTAAATTGTAACCAAGGGTCTTGCAAGGAGGACATTCACTAGTGAAATGTCGGGTGTTACCACCACCTTGCCAAGACCCAATACCTTTGAGCTTGTGTTGTCGCCATAATAAACGGTAGAATGAGATGGCTCGAGGTCGACAACAATTTCCTTGCTTCCGGTCATATGACTTGTGGCTCCACTATCAACCACCCATTTAGCACCACCGGAAGCATAGTCCTACAAGGAATCAAGTTTTGGATTTAGGTACCCATTTCTCAATGGGTCCTATCATGTTAGTAACAAGGGGTTCGGGAACCCAAATAGTCCAATCAACCTTGTCCTCATAAGGACCAATAAAGCGAGCATGAATGTGTCCATAGTAATCAACAAAGAGAACATGAGAAGGGTTATTAGCACCGGCGTAGCCCCTTGTGGTGGAATCGGGGACTTCACCCCTCCTTGGGTTAGAGTCACCTCCCTCACGGATGATGCTCAAGTTCTCGTTGTTCTTCTTCTTCTTGGTCCTTCTTATTCTCTTCCTCTTTGGTTTGGTAGCAACTCCTCCTTCTTTGCACGAGCCCTCATTTGCTCTTTATTTAGCTTCATTGACTCCTTCCAAGTATTGGGCTTGGATTTGGAGTCTATCAATCTTGGCCTTCAAACGATTGACTTCATCTTCATGTTCCGGGTGGGGGTGAGTGATATCAAACACTTGGACCTCTTTCTCCTTGTTCACCCGGAAATGTTCCATCAATGCTTTTTCTTGGAGAGAGTTCATCTTCATGAGTAGGCGCTTGTGGCTCTCCAAAGTGGCAATGTCACCTTCTTGGTTGCAACATACACGGTCCTTGCTCAAAGGAAAGTACTCCTTCAAGGCTTCCTCTTGCATGGAATTGATCTCCATGAGCTTAGCCTTGCTCCTCTTCAAAGAGGTAATCTCAACTTCATGATCACAACAAGTGGCCTTTTCTTTACTCATGCGGAGGCATTCCATCAAGGACTCTTCTTGCTTGCCATTCAACTCCAAGAGCTTGGCCTTGGTCTTCTCAAGAGTGGCAATCTCTTGTTCATGGTTGCAACACGATGTCTTCTCCTTTCTCAAGCGGTAATACTCATCCAAAGCTTCTTCTTGAAGGGAATTGACCTCCAAGAGCAATGCATTATGCATCTTCAAAGAAGCAACTTGGTCAACAAGCTCATCACAACAAGATTTAGGGCCTTCATCTTCTTTCTCCTTGCAAGCTTCCTCTTGAGGATGATCACTCATCTCGGAGAGAAGCACAAACTTACTCTCCAAGGACTTGAAGTTCTTGGTGAGGGTTGCAACTTCCTCGAGCAACAATTCAAGATCATCCCCCAGAAAAATCTTCTTCTTCTTGCGCTCACCCACCAAGCTAAGAGCACGATCTCGGTCCTTGGTGAGTTGGGAAATGATAGCATTGTTGGATTCTTCAAGGGTAATGACACTTGCTTCAAGAGACATGCACAAGTTTTGCTCATCCTCATGAGCTTGAGTGAGAGAGGCAATCTCATTTGCCGCCTCCCTCTCAAGCCTCTCCTTCTCCTCTATAAGGTCTTGAGCCGCACCAAGTTGAGCCATGAGGGCCTCAAAATGGGTCTTGGTATACCCTTGCATGTTAATGAGAAAAGAATCCAAACCCACAATCTCACGCTTAATGGTGAGACTAGTAGCATCATCAATAGATATAGCATTTGAGGAAGGTGTAGGTTTGGAAGGGGATTCTACCTCCGACGATACCTATGCCATAAGGCAATGGGAGTTGTTGGTGACGCGGTCCTCATTTGGAGGGTCGAAGAGGGAGACGGAGGGAGTGGAGATGGCGATGGTGGCCACTCCCTCTTCTTCCTTGTTCGAACCCTTGTCTTCACGCTCTTCACCTTCATCGGAGGAGTACCCCTCACGGATAATGAAAGCTCTAGGCTTCTTGGTGAAGGAGACCTCGGCGTCATCGGTCTTGGAGGAGAACTTGGAGAATTTTTTGGAGAGGGATTTGAACTTGTCCTTGCGAAGGAGCCTTCCACCATTGTCATCCCTTATCTCATAGACACAATCCGCGACAAAATGGCTTTTGTCGCCGCAATTGTAGCATGTTCTCCCTCGTTGCCCCTCCCTTGGGATCTTGGAGAAATTTCTTGGAGAGTCACGAGGTGAGTATCTTCTTGGTCTTGAGCTTCTAGTTTTGTTTCCATCCCAAAAACTCTTAGCGGCGAGAGCCATGTGTTCATGATAATTGTTCTTGAGATCATCCGGACCCCACGCAACGGGATCCTCATCACTTTCACTTTCTTCATGCTCCTTCATCTTCAAAACGAGGTTGGGCTTGCCGGTGTTGTGAGAACGTGCAACAAGATCCTCATCATTTTTCTTGGAGATGTCCAAAGCGATGACTTCACTAAGGACTTCATCAGAGGTCATAGCGCGGAAGGAGGCATTTTGGCGGATGGCCGTCAACTTGACTTCCTCATAAGGGAGGAGAGCGTTGTATAACTTTCTCTTGATCCAATGGTCATCCACAAAAGTTGCTCCAAGATCTTGCGTTTGTACGGCAAGAGCGATGAGTTGCCGGTACATCTCTTTGGGAGATTCTCCTTCTATCATGATGAAGTTGTCGGCCATGTTGTTCACTTCATAGAAGCGAGAGCTTTGAACGCTCTCATTTAGGAGGAAGAGCTTGTCGAGTTTATCCCATGCTTCCTTGGCGGTCTTAAGCGAGCAAATGTGGGCGCGGTCCTTGGGTGTGACGGCCATGTGGATCATGTTGATGGCAGTGGCGTTGAGTTGGTCATCCACCACTTCTCTCCTTGTTAAGTTTCTTGGATCTCGTGGTCACTAACCTTCCTCGATGATCCGCCAAAGCTCGGTGGAGGCGCTGCGCACATGAGAACGCATTAAGAACTGCCAATTTTCAAAGCTATTGGATTCAAGTAGTGGTGGTGAACCTGTTATCACCAGATTTTGGCCAAATCAGGAGATGGGCCGTTATTGAGATGGGCTTGAAGGATGTACACGAGGAGCGTCTTTGAAGCGGCCTTGCGCGAAGAGTTTGGGCTAGATTGCCCGTGTATCTGTAAATTATAGTAGATCGCATCTTAGTTTAGAAGTAAAAGTTAGAGTTTAACCCGTGCACGGTTAGGTGCACGCTTGAATTAGAAAGTCCCCTGGACTATAAATATGTATCTAGGGTTATCGAGAAAAGGAGGACAATCACGTTCACAACAAACACAAACCAGGCGCATCGCCACCCCTTGTTTCGAGGGTTTCTTCCGGGTAAGCATCATGCTGCCTAGATCACATCTTGCGATCTAGGCAGTATACGTTTATTTATTACCTTGTGTTACTCGTGCTGAAGCGTTGTTGATGGCGAGTAGCACTATTTATCGTAGATGTTTTGGGGCTTGCATTGATGCTTTTCTTATGCATGTTTGCCTAGCAATGCCGTCCCTCGATATCTAGCTGCCCTTGCACCTATCTAGGTGTAAGGGCAGCACCTTGCTTGTTCGTTACTTAGTAGATCCGATCTGTTATAGTTGCTCCTTGTTCTTCAAGGATTAGTTTAATATCTCGCATGATTAGGCCTTATGCTGGGGTTGGATGATCCGGTAGTGCGTTAGGTGTTGTTTTACCGTTCCTATAAGGGATGTTCCGGGAATTGACTTAATGTTGGTTTTTAGGCCTCTTTTAGGGATAGTTTCCATCATCTTTCGTATATGCTAGGCCCAACTACGCGTAGGATGTTCCGGTCATGCGGTGAAAACCCTAAACTGTCGTAGATTGGTTTAGCTTTGTTCTGATCAAGCAGGATCCCCAGGTCATCGTAAATCCAACGTGAACCATGGGGCGATCGGCTCTTTGAGCCGATCCGCAGGGCAACCTGAGAGCCGATAGGGCTCGTATTTAATGTTTACGTGTCTGCCATGCAGGAGACTAATCGAAGCAATCCAACACCTTCTTGACCAGGTCTAGGTCAGGTGGCACGCCCTTGCAACCGCCAGGACGTGTGCTGGAACTTTGCGGGACGACGCGAGGAGCCAGGGCCCACTAAGCGGTCGTGGGAGTCTCCCGGCTCTTCGTGTTGCTTAACCACTGCTCGCCGGTGAGTTTTGGCAGGCAACACATTCTGGCACGCCCGGTGGGACAATTTCTGCAACAACTACGTCAACATCGGCAGCCAAGATGTCGGACGAACCGATCAAGTACGAGGATCTGCCTGCAGAGCATCAGAAGAAATACGATGAGCTGAAGGCAATCCTCGAAGCCGAACTCATCGGCTCCTTTGAGAAGACCCGTTCGCACGGTATCAGGTTCAAAGGATTCACACCCCAAGGCACGCTCGAGGGTTTGGATCTGTCTCTCCCTTCGGAGGAACGTACCAGAGCCCTGCGTCAGGAAATCAACTACGTTGTGGCTCATTCTCTACATCGGCATTCTGAGAGCCTGGTGAATACTTTGGAGCGCGTTGCGCTTCATGTGGTGCAAGAAATCATGAAGCATCAGTACTCCCCGTCAGGACCTGCCCTAGGGACTCACCAGGGAGAGATACAATTCCACACTAGGCCACCACTGCCGTTCGCAATGGCAGCTCCACAGCAACAAGGTTCACCGGCATACGTTGTCTACAAGGTTGGATGTGATCCTGTCGACTACCAGTTCTTGTATGAGCCGCCCAAGGAGATCCCACATGGATACGTGTGCACATATGTGCCGGACTGCAACAACTGGACGCGCGCGATCCAAACTTCGGCAGGAGGAATTGCCGGAGCAGGAGCGATGGTTACGGCAGGAGGGAGTTCTGGAGCAGATGCTGAGAAACAGGCGTGGCTGACTAAATATGCCACTACAACGAGTCCGGACAGCTCAACCTCTACAGCTCCTACTGTGGATCAGATCAGCGCAATCCTGAGAGATCAGTTCGGTATCCTGCCGAAGAAGAAAACAATCGGCTATTCTAAGCCGTATCCCAATGAGTATGACCTGATCCCGCTGCCTCCTAAATATCGGCTCCCTGACTTCACAAAATTCAGTGGATCAGAAGGATCTAGCTCCATCGAGCACGTGAGCCGATACTTGGCACAGCTGGGCATAGTTTCGAGCATCGAGCAGCCTACGTGTGAGGTTCTTTGCCCAATCTCTCACGGGTCCAGCCTTTGGGTGGTACACTTCGTTACCCCTGCATTCGGTTCGGACTTGGAAGCAGCTGGAAGAGCGAGTTTCACATACAATATCATTCGAAGCTATCGAAGCCGGCATTGCCGATCCGACACGAGTTCGGCAAAGGCGAGGAGAGACGGTGTCCGAATACATTCAACGTTTCGGAACCGTCAAGAACCGATGTTATTCGGTTCATTTATCCGAGAAAGAAGCGATCGAGCTGGCCGTGGCAGGCCTCGCAGCGCCACTCAAGGATCTGACGTTCCAAGTGGAGTACAATTCGTTAGCGCACATGGTACAGAGACTAACTTCGTATGAACAGCGCCACCCAGAACTGTACCAAGACAAGTTCAAGCGCACGATAGGCCTGGTCGATGCTGAAGAGGATGAAGATTCTGTGGAAGATCAGGAAGTCGCGGTGGCTGAATGGACTCGGACGCCAGTTCCGGTGTCCTGCAAATGGGTGAAACAACCGGGGCCTCCAAGAGGGTTTGACTTCGATTTGAGCAAAACTGAGCAGATTTTTGATATGCTGTTGAAGAAGAAACAGCTGAAGTTACCCGAAGGCCACAAAATCCCTACGTCGCAAGAGATGAACGGCAGGCCATACTGCAAATGGCATCACACGTTTACCCACACCACCAACGACTGCAAAGTATTGCGCGCACAGATTCAAATGGCGATAGAATCAGGCTGATTAACCTTCGGACAATTTGCCATGAAGGTTGACACACGTCCGTTTCCTGGCGTCAACATGGTGGATCTCGGTCACTCCATAAGGTGCGAGCCAGGGTTCTCTTTTGGTGTCAACATGGCAGGGCTTGTGAGCCGCCATGGCAAAGATAAAGCAGAGAGCAGCCACTCCCGCGGCAAGGATAAAGAGGAGGCCGATCCACGCGACCGGCCCCATTATGATGATAGACGGTACCTAACCGAGGAAGAAGTGAGAAGCGTGCGGTATCAACGTCCACTCTCCGCGCATATCCTTAACAAATATGAGCAGCAGTATGACCGACGGCGGCGCTACGACATAGATGATGAGAGATATTGTCGGTCTGATGCAGAGGACAGGAGGCATCGTCAGCATGATAGAGACAACGACGGGTACGAGCGTCGCGCTAGAGGGAGGTCAAGGGAGCAAGAAGACATGGATAGACATTGGGACTGTCCTTTCTTTAAACATTGCTGGGACTCAGGAATGAGCCGATTGCCAACAATCGAGAATTGCCCAGAATGCAGACAGCAAAGGAAGGGAACAAATGAGGTTTCAGTGTTCAAACATCTAGGACCTCTCCCACCTCATAACAAACGAGCTGAGTCGTCTCAAGAGGAAGACTTTGGGGAGTCAGATGAAGAAGAAGATAGGTATCACCGACCAAGGTGGTGCCCTGATGGACTCAGCCATTCTCAGAAGCGTAGGGTGCAGGCGGCTACGAAACCCGGAGGAAGCCGAGGGACGTGCACCTGTACACGTTGAGAAAAGCACGGCCCGATCTGGCCGTGAAAATTCAGCAAACATTGGAGACGGAGGCACGCCCACCGAAGAAAGTGTGGCGCCCCAAACAGACAAAAGCCGATGCAGAGGCATCGGCTGATACAAACATGGTGTTCATACTCCCGTCAGAGTTTTGCGCTCCAAACGACGAGGAAGTATCGGTGGCTCAATTCGACTGCGGTCCACGGCCAGTGATCTTTGAGAAGCCACGAGAGAGAAGCTACAGGCATTTGAAAGCCCTATACCTGAGAGGTTATATCAATGGGCAGCCTGTCAGCAAGATGTTGGTTGATACGGGAGCGGCAGTCAACATAATGCCGTATTCCATGCTACGACGTTTGGGACACTCCAATGATGATCTGATCAAGACCAACGTCACTTTAAGCGATTTCAACGGCCAAGCATCAGAAGCAAAAGGTGTTCTGAATGTAGATCTGACTGTAGGCCAAAAAACCATACCTACCTCGTTCTTCATCGTCGACAGCAAAAGCAATTACGCTGTCCTGCTAGGAAGGGATTGGATTCATGCTAACTGTTGCATTCCATCCACAATGCACCAATGCATCATACAGTGGGATGGAGATGAAGTGGAGGTCGTTCAGGCAGATGACTCAATCGAAATATCACTAGCTGCCATGAATATTTGGGAGGCAGATGACCAAGAGCCGCTCTCTGGAATAAGTTTGGACGGCTGTGAGCGCATCGAAGCTTCGAAAAATGGGGTGAGGCTGGTCTTATCCACCGACCTGACAGAGTAGCAAGGTCCAAGGCAATGGACGTACGTGGCGAGGCCGATCCCTGCGATCGGCCCCAAAAAATGAAGAAAAGCAAAAAAAATCTTATCTCAAGCACGTCACGTAACCATAGTGAAGCACCAAGAAGTTGTAAACCCTCATTGAGCATTGCAATGAAAAAGGAGGCCGATTCTAGCAATCGGCCAAAATTATCCTCGACATACGTTTTGCCTGCGTTCAGCATTGATCTAACAGAGGATGCCTGAAAAGCCGATACCCTCAATTACTTGAAAGAATCGGCTCGGGGGGGCACTTAGATGGATAAGACACGAGGATACGAAGTTTGAAGTGGCTGTCAAATGGCCAGCAGCTCAAGAAATATTCCCCGAATATGTGAGATGACGGACATTGAAGTATGGGGCCGATGCATAAATAAATCGGCCGTAAAAAATTCAAAAATACAAATTTTTTAAGCACAGCCGATGTACAGACATCGACTTTAGAATAGAAAGCCGATGTGCAGCCATCGACTCAAGAGATACAAACTGTTATAAGCAGAAGCTCAATGGAGCAGTTATCGAGTTGCATGGAGAGGCTCTACTAGATGAACGCCTCAATGGAACTGTTTGGTGACTCAGATCCACTCTTCAAGGACCTCCGACTCCTTTCGCAAGTCCTCAAGTTCAGCAGTGCTAGCAGAAGCGTCAGCTTTGGCGTCCAAAGCTACCTTTTTCTCATTAAGCCGCTGACACTTTTCTGCAATGTCGGCTGGGGCAAGTTTGAGGGATCACAACCCTGACCAACAAACAAGAGCAGCATAAGCCTGCAGATCAGGTTAAGGGTAAGTCCAACAAAGGGACCATACCTATCCTAGGACCATGAGAACAGCCGATGACGAATCAATCGGCTCGGGCGTTTTAGCCTGGGGTTTGGCCAAGGTGGCGACTTGGTCGATGTTACCTTCAGAGGTTGTTACGTCCAGAGTTGTGAAGGGCATCAAAACTTCATCAACATCCCCATTGGAAGTTGCATCAGTCTGCAAAAAAGATGGTGAGCCGATCTGAGCAGCAAAGCACAAGAATGGAGCTACGAGGAGTTGGAGAGCCATTACATTTGAGGCTTCTTGGTTCGAGGAAGGGGTTTGCTGATCCTTCCAAGCCCTCTTAGTGCATCGGCTCTTTGGGCGAAAGCTTTCCTGCCATGTTTTGATGGGAGCTGGAGAGGCAGCAGTTTCAGGGGCTGACCTTGTCTTGAAGGCTGATGGTGGCACATTTGGCTGGCTCACTGCTGTTCTCGCCCGACCGAGGCTCGGGGGCGGTTCGCCCGGAGGTTCTTTGCTCCGGGAGCCGATTTTGTTGGAATCGGCCGGCTCGCATTACAACTTGGAAGACGATGGTGGCACATTTGGCTGGCTCACTGCTGTTCTCACCCTGACTGAGGCTCGGGGGGCAGCTCGCCCTGAAGGTTCTTTGGTCTAGGGAGCCGATTTTGTTGGAATCGGCTGGCTCTGCATCACAACTTTTTTGGAAGATGGTGAGTTCTTGCAGAAGAGAACCACCGGAGCTGGTGGGAGGAATTTGAAGAGGGAGCCGTCATCATTGATAGGCTCTGAGCCGCAAAGAAACAAAGCAGGGTTATAAACATCACTGTAAACTATCACAAGAAAATTTGTGGACAAGTGGTGCCTGTCCTGCAGAAGTGTCAGCTTCAGCGTTCGAGTTGATTCAGCAACGGTCCTAGAGCTCTCCTGAAGGCAAAGGGGATTTGGAAGAGAAGGATGCGGCAGAAGAATGTCTGAAACCTAAAATTAATGATAAGACCAGGCATTATTTCAGGAGTTTGTGCCGTTAAATCTAACATTACGCTCAGTGACTTGGGGCGGTTAAGAATTACCGTCAGGCCAGAGACTGTGACGTTGGAGCTGGATGATTCCGCCATTGGGTTCACTGTGGACGTTGGATTTGCGTGTCCAAGATCTAGGGTTCGCACGACTGCGGTTTGGACCTGTTCGATTGGAAATTTGGGGATCTAAATTTGAGCAAGGTTCGCAGGTTACCGTTTGAGGAGGTGACTAAATTAATCTATCTCGAAATTTATCGTAAGAGACCGATGCGTTGCCATCGGCTCATTGAGCATTGATCAAGTTGACAATCGGCAAGGTCAGTATGAGGGGAAATCGGCTCAATTAGCATAAGGGGAATCGGCAAAATCAAATTAAAGGAAGTTCTTCATTGATAACGAGATTTCTTACATAAAGAGCTGATTGCTCTCAAAAGGAAGTACTAGGGGATACATTGCCCCATCTACTACTACTGATCCTATTCTAAGGATCCTATCTATGGGCCGTTGCTGCCCTCGTCGTCGCCGTCGTCGCCGCTGTCGGCGCTGCTCCCGGCCGGCTCGTCGTCGCTGCTGCAGCGGCCGCCGGCAGGGCCCTCGTTGTCCTTGTCCTCCTCATCAGCGTCATCGTCACTGTCGAAGTCGCTGAGGTTCCCCGGCCAGGGGCAGAAGCGTTTGGCCGGCGGCTCATCGGAGGAGCTGTCGTCCTCCTCCTCCTCCTCCTCCTCCACCTCCTCGGAGGAGGTGAAGTCGTCCCAGGAGAAGCGATCGTCATCGCTCTCCTCCTCCGATTCCCCGTTGGCAAGGAAGTGGAGGTCGCTCTCCCCGTCGGTCGAGGACTTGTCGTCCTCAGACCAGACGGAGAAGTCATGGCTGGACTCGTCCCCGTCTTCTATGGCGCGGCGAATGTGGGCCTCGTGGGCTTCCATCGGGTCCCACTCCGGTGTCGGCTCGCGGGAGGGGGAAGATGGGAAGGAAAGACCCGACGAGGCGGAGGAGGAAGAAGACATGGTGGCAGAGGAGGGCTTTTGGAGTGCTAATGCGAAGGGGATGAAGAATTGAACTGTTCGATGCGGTTAAATAAAAGGAGATAGAGTAGAGATTTAATGCTCGAGCAGTTTTCGAGGATGTGGTGCCAAAACTGTCAAATCGTGCAGAGAAGTTGGGAAGGCAAGTCGTCATGATGAAGAATACTGCGACGGTTCTGCTCTGCCACGACATGACCCTTCGAAGGAAAACAGAGTGGTTTTGAAATTATCATTACCAAAACCAGGGGGCATGTGTTATCACCAGATTTTGGCCAAATCAGGAGATGGGCCGTTATTGAGATGGGCTTGAAGGATGTACACGAGGAGCGTCTTTGAAGCGGCCTTGCGCGAAGAGTTTGGGCTAGATTGCCCGTGTATCTGTAAATTATAGTAGATCGCATCTTAGTATAGAAGTAAAAGTTAGAGTTTAACCCGTGCACGGTTAGGTGCACGCTTGAATTAGAAAGTCCCCTGGACTATAAATATGTATCTAGGGTTATCGAGAAAAGGAGGACAATCACGTTCACAACAAACACAAACCAGGCGCATCGCCACCCCTTGTTTCGAGGGTTTCTTCCGGGTAAGCATCATGCTACCTAGATCGCATCTTGCGATCTAGGCAGTATACGTTTATTCATTACCTTGTGTTACTCGTGCTGAAGCGTTGTTGATGGCGAGTAGCACTATTTATCGTAGATGTTTTGGGGCTTGCATTGATGCTTTTCTTATGCATGTTTGCCTAGCAATGCCGTCCCTCGATATCTAGCTGCCCTTGCACCTATCTAGGTGTAAGGGCAGCACCTTGCTTGTTCGTTACTTAGTAGATCCGATATGTTATAGTTGCTCCTTGTTCTTCAAGGATTAGTTTAATATCTGCATGATTAGGCCTTATGCTGGGGTTGGATGATCCGGTAGTGCGTTAGGTGTTGTTTTACCGTTCCTATAAGGGATGTTCCGGGAATTGACTTAATGTTGGTTTTTAGGCCTCTTTTAGGGATAGTTTCCATCATCTTTCGTATCTGCTAGGCCCAACTACGCGTAGGATGTTCCGGTCATGCGGTGAAAACCCTAAACTCGTCGTAGATTGGTTTAGCTTTGTTCTGATCAAGCAGGATCCCCAGGTCATCGTAAATCCAACGTGAACCATGGGGCGATCGGCTCTTTGAGCCGATCCGCAGGGCAACCTGAGAGCCGATAGGGCTCGTATTTAATGTTTACGTGTCTGCCATGCAGGAGACTAATCGAAGCAATCCAACACCTTCCTGACCAGGTCTAGGTCAGGTGGCACGCCCTTGCAACCGCCAGGACGTGTGCTGGAACTTTGCGGGACGACGCGAGGCGCCAGGGCCCACTAAGCGGTCGTGGGAGTCTCCCGGCTCTTCGTGTTGCTTAACCACTGCTCGCCGGTGAGTTTTGGCAGGCAACAGAACCATAAGACAAGATGTGTGGCATAGGAATTGGTACATTTACGGCGTAATCACTTGGTGGTGGTACCGCATGAGTACCCCCTAAAGGTACCGCAACTGGTGGTCCATCCTTCCCTTCTGTTGAAGTGCCGACGTCCCCAAGTTCCTCCTCTTGATGGACTTTTGTCGACGAAGCGACAAAACCAACAAGAGGAAATTGAGTAACTTTTGGTGGGGGAACCTCGGCACTTTCCTTAGGATCTATGGTGGGGGTTGGTTTTGGAGCAATCGACTCCATCATCATAGCCTTCATTTGAATTACAATGGATGACTCCAATTTCTTGAGGTCATCCAAAGTAGCCGTTGTGCTATCGGCGTTTGACGGTGGAGGTGGTTGCTCACCGGAAAGGAGCCCATTCACAACCGTTCCTTGTTCGGCCATTTCTTAGGCGGTAAAGCCCGAGCAAGAAAACCTTGCTCTCATACCAATAACAATGGTACCGCGTGGAGTCCGGGGCTCGAAGAGGCTGTTACGATACCTCAAGCGGTACCGCTAGCGGTACTACCGCTTCGAGCCCACGTGGCGAATCTGTGGGGTGATTTTAAACCCTGAGCAGTACTACCGCTTACCCAAGCGGTAGTACCGGTCGTGCGGGATCTGCACCTAACGGTTGGATTAGATGGAGCCTATAAAAGGGCCCTTTCTTCCCCAGCTCGATTTTATCTCTTCTCTCTCTCCAACCACGTCACCTCGCGACACACACACAAAACCAGAAAACCTATAAGCTATGTTTGAGTCTTCCGATCATGAAGTCTTAAGCGAGGACACCGTGCACCTGCAAATCTATCAAAGACAATCTATGCACACAGTTATCATGAAGTGTTGTTATCAAACACACAAAACACGAGGTATTGACCTTGCTCTTTCACCTTCGAGGAGTTGGAACTCTTGCCCTTCGACCATGCAGCTCTCTTCACCTTGCTGCTAGGCTCAAAGATATTTTCGTCATCCTCGCTCTCATCCGCCCACCTTTATGGACATTTCAAAAGCCTTTCCTTTTCTTCTTTATCCTTCCATATTAGTGTCTTCCACTTCTCAATCAACCTGATAAGCTCACACCTTATTTCCCGTGGGGTACGAGCAGGCATATTCTTGAGTGGATATCCATAAGACCAAGTCTCAAATTCCCTACCCAACTTACGGAGAAAGGAGTCGCTACTGATGAACTCCTCGAATGTCTCTACCTTACCCTCCCTCATCACATAGCGGGCACTTTCTAGAAGAGGTTTTGCCATGAATTTGTTTTGAAAAGATGGGGGGATTCTTATATGGGGATCCATCATGTATATACAACACACTGAGACACAAGGAAACGCTGTGGAGTTTTGATAGGCTAGAAGGGATGAGTTTTGGCGGGAATATGTGAGTTGCACGGTTGTGGCGGGAAAATTGGGCGGGAAAATGGCGGGGAATTTGGGTGAGAAAAATGGCAGGGAATTTGGGCGGGGAATTTGGGCGGGAAAAAGTTGAGCGGGAAAATTTGAGCGGAAATATTACGAGGGAATATTTGAGTGGGAAAAAATGGAGCCAAAATTGGGTGGCAAGATTTCGGACACAACATATTTGCGGTAAATTCAGTTCAAATTAAGAATACAACTGAAATTAACATACATCCGTGCGCTCCAAGTGAAAGTGAAATACATCGATACACTACAACTTAAAATAAGATACACAACATCACTAAAAATATAATCTAGTTGTCCTGAGTCCATCGTGACCATTTTCCAGTCTTGTAGCCATGTTCTTCTGATGCCTTCGCCTGAGCGGCACTTTCTCTCTTCCGCACCCGCTCCGCTTCACGAAGCTCCTTGCTCACCATTTCCGTCTCCGGGAACCTTGCCCTCTCCGCATCAAGTCTCTTCCCCTAGTCGTCAAGCCACTCATTTTGCTCCCCACGATGCTTATGCAACCATCTCTCTCGCGCTACTTTCGCCTTTGCAGTAGCCTCCTCTGCCGCCTCCTCTTCCTTGATGTCTGCCCACGCTCGACGATGCCTATCTTCAATTTCTTTCTTGGCCCACTCAGGATGCTGCTTGTGAATCCAGTGGTACCACATACAAAGTTGTGGCGGAGACTGCAACAGTTAGAACAACGTTAAAGAAAATAAATAAAAAATATCTTTATTTCCCTAGCTAACAACGTATGAGGATGTGTCTGTTTTCTGTTTCTCTAGCTACCTAGGGCTGAATGTTTATTTGGAGTTTATTTCATCTTAATTGATACTATATTTGTATTGGTGGTATATTTGTAATATTTTTTCCAAATTTAGAGTATGTATGACCATAGGTACACCAATTCCACCATAGCACTATCTATCGGAATCTTTATGGAAACCAAGAAAACTGCAGCTATAGATGGGAAGTGGAAGGGTATACAGATATTCCAAAAAATCACAAACCAATCAGAATTATAAATTTGATAGAGACATTACAAAATTAAAGAAAAAATAGGAAAAAAACTGACCTAAAAACAATGAAAATCGAGAGTGATATCAAAGCACTATGAAACCATCATATCAAGATTCGTAAAGCACATTTCAATGTTCTTGGGTGTGCACCCCGTAAACAAAACATATACCACAAGCTGAATTTTAAATAACTGCGTAAGTCGTTCATCACAAGAAACGAGAATAATCTTGGACTGCTAAATAAACTTTTGCTAGAGACACATCCTTTCCAAGGCAGGTTGTTCTTCACTCTAGGTTGCCATAGAAGACCATGACATGACAAAGGCAGGAGAAACAAAAATACCTTTAGCTCCTCGATATTGGATATGAAAGGCATGCTTGTACGATGCTGGCTGTGGCAGAACCAGGGTGGTTCATGAAACATCATGATATTTCATATCAATGAAAAATTAAAATAAATACTCCCTGCATTTGTATATATAAGGGCACTAAGTATTTTGTGCCACAAGTTATGTAGCACCAAAATCATATCATTGGAAACAACTTTCAAATATGAATTCAATGGTATATTTTTCGTGATATATAACTCATATTATGTTAGTTAAATTATTTGTCAAAGTTCTACCTCGAAATGCCTTATATATAAAAACAGAGAGAGTATAATTATATGAAAACTTGCACTCCTAGATTTTATTTTGGCACACATATAGTAGGAAAAACTCCCTACTGTGTCATTTTTTTCGATAATGGGCGCTTTATTACTTGATTAAGCAATTATACCTGGCCTCCGCATAACCATGATGCACACAGCCGTTCCAGAGTCTTAGATATCTAGAAGTAACAACACAAAGGCAAATTACATATCAATCATGAGCAAGTGTAGAATGCCTAAGATGATGTTGGTGGCCCAATCCGTAGATTATGCTGCCACCCATGTAGGGAAAAAAGTATCCCTCAACGTATCCTCCAACCGTATGTACAGACCTCCATAAAGAGGTCTCGGTTCTCCACTCTCTGCTGCGCAGACCACGAACGGAGAATAGCGGTGTATATGTGTATAACCTGCAAAAGGGTACAATTCTTATCATTAAAAACTCTGTCATTTCTGCATAGCCATAGCGATCATATAACGGCAAGCGCTCCCACCCTAATAAGCGTTCTAAACCTGTGATACATACCGTAAAGCCAATTACCAAAGATATTGGCTACACTAGTCGGGGGTACAGATCCGAAGCTACTTCGGTGCATGACCATATAGATCTGGCAAAGCTGCACTGGAAGATCAAGTGTTTAATCGTCTAACTGTGATGACATAATACACACTTAGTACTGCCAAGCCAATTATGTTTCACAAGATTATCTTTGGTTAGGATTACCCCTCGATAAAAATACCAGCAAAAGATTCTAATTTTTAGCGGTATTTTCATCTTCCAGATCTTCTTGTTCTTATCAACTGGTACATCAGGTTGGATAATTGCATTGTATAACGAATTTACTGTAAACTTCCCATTGGTTTGTAAGTTCCAACGAAATTCATCCGGCTCTTCAAACAAATGAATGGATTCCAAACGAAGAAGTAAGGCATTCCACAGAAGGGGATGAGGTCGCCATTCCTAAAGCAATGGTACCACTTTAGAGACGAACCATCCTATATAACGCCGGATATTGTTCAGAGAGAGGTCTATTCCCTAACCAGGAACCTCCCAGAACCGTATCTGCGATCCATGCTTAATGAAAAAAGTACATATTTGAAGAAAAACTTCTTCTTTGCCATTAGGCCGGCCCAGAAGTGCGAGTCCCCGGATTTCCATATGATTTGGGATAATGCTTTCGCGCCAACGTACTTTCTCTTAAGAAGGATCTGCCATACGCAATCCTCGGTAAGAAGCTTGAAAAGCCATTTACTAGTAAGGTTGTGTTTTAAACTCGAGGTCATGAACACCCAACCCCCCCCCCCCATATTCTTGGGACGACATACGACATTCCACTTAACTAGTAGATTTTTTTTCTCACTATCCCCTTGCCAAAAAAAACCTCGATCGATAATAATCGAGCTTGTGTATAACACCTTTCGGCAAGATGAAGAAGGATATCATGTACAACGCCATATTTGAAAGTACCGAATTAATGAGTACCGGTCTTCCTCCTAGGGATAACACTTTACCTTTGCAACTACTAAGACACTTCTGAAGTCTCTCCTCCACTAGTTGTCATTCAGTTATTGTTAATCTCTGATAATGAATCGTGATCCCCAAATAATTGATGGGAAACTGGCTTTTTAAATTCACCTACATGCTCGTGAGTGGTCAAACTTCAGCGTACGCCTCCAACTCATCAATTACGGTGGATAAGCGTAGCTTCTCTTTTTTGAGAATACCAGCTATATGACTGGCCCATCCAAAAGGTGTTTGCGTAGAGAACGCATCTTGTTATTCCACCTTAATATCGGGGCGTTACCAGACGCTGGTATTTCCCATACATTTTTAACCATCTCATGAAATATGTTCCACTGAAGCCATCCAAGTTAAAACTTGAACGGTCATTTAGATGGCGGTCTTGGAGTTCTAGTAGTCAAAAGTATGGGAGCATGGTCCGAAAATTTCTCAGTACATTTCAGAGTGTGCATAGACACCATAGGTTACTTATCTTCCCACGTAGTGTCCATCAACACGCGATCTAGTTTCTCATATGTTGGGTCAGGTAAACTGTTAGCCTAAGTGAACTGTCGGCCTGCCATCTCAACCTCTCTCAATTCTAAGCTATCAATGACAATATTAAACAAAAAAGGTTAGTGGCTATTGAAATGGTCTTTACTTTTCTCATGTTAGAAACTAAGCAAATTGAAATCCCCCTATGAGAATAGGATGATGGTCGTCCTTTGCAAGATTAACGAGTTCATGTAAAAAGTTGGCCTTAAAACGATCTTGGGCTGCTCCATGAACGGAGACCAGACTCCAGATAAAATTATCAGCTCTGATCCGAATAGTGAGTTTGATATGATACTCGCCATCAGAATTAGCCAATACTTCCATGGTGTCCGTCCGGACCCCAATAAGCAAGCCACTAGATCTACCGCGTGGTGGACGAGAAAACCTCGATGTCTAATCCTCCGGATAACCGGTTCAAGAGACTTTGAGAGTAATTCCATTTACCCGTTTCATAAATAGCTATAAAATCCAAATTATAGTCCTTACAACAATCACCAACGTGAAAATGTTTAGCCAAGTCCCGAAGACCTCTACTATTTCTAAACATGCCATTCACCTAGAAACTATCTTGGATTTGGCAGTTATCTTTGATCTACACTTTTTTCGTTTTTTCAGCTGAAGATTTAAAAGTGCGTATAGAGGCTTGTAGATCATAAAATGAGTCTAGCACCGAATGTTCCAAATCCACCTCTGAAATACCACCTACTATAGTCGAAAGAAGACGACCATCCGAGATGACATCATCTTCCTCCTCCTCAAGAGTGGATGTTTCAACCCCCATCGAAGCTTTTGGAATGACCGTAAGACGATCGTATTCCAAATGCCCCAAGACGTTGGCTGAAACAGAAATATCCTCCAAACTACGACCCAAAGAAAGACCTACACTACTCAATGTGGAAGAAATTTTAGAATCTGAAAATTTAAGAAAAGGTGTGGTGGAACTCTTCGTACCTGACGCATCAAGGTTTTTGGCCGCTTTCCGGGGCATATCCTTCTGCATCATGTCTTCATCCGTGACCCCAGCCCCATCCTCAGCCAAGGCATGATAACCACTACATCTAATCTCCGGCTGTTGAGCAGGAGGGGGCGTTTTGGTTGAGGACGAGGAGGAGGCATCTCCACTGCAGGTACCAAAGCTGTCGATGACCGAGGTAGAGGAGAGGGAAAAGTCGATGTAGACCCCTCCTTACCCTGGTCTGTGAACGCGTGTGGCTGAGCCACAGTTGATGGCGATTGTGATGACCGAGGTGAAGGAGTAGGGATTGTTGTAGAAGACCCCTCCTTCACCCGGTCTGAAACCAGCTCCAACCCGCAGCCAGATGGCAGCCCCGACGCAGTAGTCACCAACGCCATCGTTGTTGTAGGCGTGGTGGCTCCCGGGGAAGTCGGTGTAGCGGTCGTCGTGGCGGCCGCCTGATACGTCGAAAACGTATCTACTTTCCCGAACACTTTTGCTATTGTTTTCCCTCTAATTTTTGTGTTTTGAATACAAATAACACGGATAAACGCTGTTTTCAGCAGAATTGCTATGGTGTCTAGTTTTTGTGCAGAAATCCAACTTTCATGAAAATTCCCAGAATATATATTGCAAAGTCCCTATTTACTCGAAGACTCACGGAACAACAAGAAGAGAAGGAGAAAGGCCACGAGGGGTCCACACCTGACCTAGGCGCGGGATAGCCCTGGCCGCGCCTACGGGTGGTGTGGCCGCCTCGACCACACCCTCGAAATCTCCTCCGGACTATATTAAGCCTTTGACCCTAAAAACAGAGGGGGGTTTGACGTTTTTCCAGAAAGAGTTTTGCTGCTCTGCCGCCACCAGAAACCCCAATCCATGAACTAGAAACTTCGTTCTGGCACCCTGCCGGGACGGGGAATTGGAGGAGATCATCGCCATCGCCATCACCAACTCCTCTTCATCAACCATCCATGATTTCCCCATCCATGTGTGAGTAATTCCCCCGCTGTAGGCTATAGGGGATGGTAGGGATTGGATGATATTGTTCATGTAATAGCTATAAGATTCTTATGGGCATAGTGCCTAGTATCCGTTGTTAGTATTTTTGACACTGTTGCAACTTGTTATGCGTAATGCTTGTCACTTTGGGCCCGAGTGCCATGATCTCAGATCTGAACATGTTATTGATTCATGAGGATAAAATTTTTTTATCATACCTACAAGTTGTATACACATATCGTTATCCGAAACCCGAGGCCCCAAAGTGACAATAATTGGGATAACCGGAGAGGATGGCTATGATGTGAGGATCACGTGTTTTCACAGAGTGTTAATGCTTTGCTCCGGTACTATATTAAGAGGAGTACCTTAATTACCAGTATATTCCCTTGAGGCCCCGCTGCAAATGGGCTGGTAGGACAAAAGACGTGGTGCAAGTTTCTCCTTGCGAGCACGCACCACTAAAAAGGAACACACGCCTATGGTTATTTTATACTATGATGATTTTATCATTATTACTTGCAATGCCCATGTCTTGCTTATTATATGAATTATCTTATCCATGCAGAGCCCATTCATCCATCCCTATGCTTACAGTATTTTAATCCTGATGTCTACTGCAATCATCGCTACTGCTGTTTTATTTCAATACAGTTGTTACTTCACTACTACCACTGCTATAAAACTGTACTACTAATAAAATGTTGCGAGCAAGTCTATTTCTAGGTGCAGCTGAATTCACAACTCATGTGTTAAACTTCTAAATATTCTTTGGCTCCCCTTGTGTCGAATCAATAAATTTGGGGTTTACTTCCCTCGAAGACTATCGCGATCACCCATACCTGTGGGTCATCAAGACTATTTTCTGGCGCCGTTGCCGCGGAGCATAGCTTTTTTTACAAGCCACTTGAATGTGATACTGTCTGCTGCAATTTATTTATTATGGGGAAAGCTCGTGAAGGGAAATTCCCTATATTGCCTTCCACTACAAGAAGAGGTACAACTCTGAACACCTCTGTTGCTCTTGATTCGACATCTGTTATGAGTAAGCTTCTTACTCCACCACATGCTACTGCTACTTATGCTGAATCTAATAATGCTCCTGATGATTTTGATGATGCTTCTACTGTGCTTGATAAGAGTGGTTCGTTAGGTCCTTTCCTAGATACTACAATTCCTAGAGCTAAACAAATTCAATACACTGAAAATACTATTACACATGTTAGTTCACCTGAGCCTAGAGGGTTTCCTAGTGATGATCTTGATGAAACTTATATTGAACTTGATGATGACTTTATTGAAGAATGGCATCCTACTAGAGATGCAAGTGATATTAAAAGTCTTCTTGCAAGATGAGCCGTTAGATATAAATTGTCTCCTGATGCTAAGTTTGCCACATCTCCCATAAACATTAGAGATAAGGATTATGATTTCTCTCTGGATTTATCTTACATATTTATTGTTCAGAAAGAACCTTTTTGTGGTGCTGAAAATAAAAGTGCTATGAAACATATGAATGAACTCTCTACTTTGAGCAATTTATTCTCTGATGATATTAAGAAACATACTTACTTTGTCACTAAAATTTTCCATTTCTCTTTGAGAGGTGCAGCTAAAATTTGGTATGATAATCTGTCTCCTGGGTCTATTGATAGTACTTTTGGTTTGGTTAATGCTCTCTTTCAAAAATATTTCCCAGCTAGTGCTCAACTAGCTGCTTTGAACTCCTTGATCTTGGGCAAAGTTTTGTTCTTTAATTAGAGCACTACCTAGACATCCATTAGATAAAAATGAACTCCTTGATATATTCTATAATGGACTAACTATTGAATCTAGGACATACCTGGATAGTTGTGTTGGTTGTGTTTTCAGGAAAAGAACTCCTGCTGAAGCTGAGAAATTATTGGCCAAAATAAGCCAAAATTATGATGATTGGACTACACCGGAGCCAACACCAACACCGAAGAAAAGGGGAATGATTGAATTAAATGATTGTTGCGGTCAGAAACCCACCGGCGAGCAGCGACGGGCACCACTGTAGAGCTGGGAGGCTCCCAGGACTGCGGCTGGCCCTGGTCCCTCCGAGCGACGGCCCGCAAAGACTCGGCACGCACGTCTGATGCTGGTGCAAGGGCGTGCCACCTGACCTATACCTGGTCAGGAAGGTGTTTGATTTGCCTCGCTTAGTTTCCTGCATGTCATACACGTAAACATTAAATACGAGCCTCGATCGGCTCTCAGGTTGTCCTGTGAATCGGCTCAAAGAGCCGATCCACCCACGATGCGTACGAGGTGTACGATCAGATGGTGGTCCTGCTTGATCAAAATAAAGCTAAAACGACCTACTACGATTTAGGGTTTTCACCGCATAATCGGAACATCCTACTTGTGATTGAGCCTGGCGGCCACGCACGGTGATCGTAAACCGACCCTAGACAAGGCCTAAAAACCAACACGAAGTTGATCCTCGGAACATCCTGTCTAGGGCTAGCAAACTACACCCTACGCGCCACTGGATCCTTCAACCCGTTTGTAAGGCCTAACTATGCAGATATTAAACTAATCCTTGACGAACAAGGAGCAATCATAACGGATCGGATCTACTAAATAACGATCAAGCGGGGTGCCGCCCTTACACCTAAGATAGGTGTAAGGACGGCTAGACGTCTAAGGGTTGCACGACGACAGCATATGATACGATGAACAAATGCTAACCCTAACACATCTATGATAACTACGTTGCTCGCCATCAAAAAGGCTTCAGCACGAACAACGCATGAACAACGAATAAACGTGTACTGCCTAGATCGCAAGATGCGATCTAGGCAGCATGATGCTTACCCGGAAGAAACCCTCGAGACAAGGGAGTTGGCGATGCGCCTAGATTGGTTTGTGGTGAACGTGATTGTTGTTTATTTCATAAACCCTAGATACATATTTATAGTCCAGGGGACTTTCTAGTTCAGGCGTGCACCTAACCGTGCACGGGTAAACTCTAACTTCTAAGCTAAGATGCGATCTACTATAATACAGATACACGGGCAATCTAGCCCAAACTCTTCGCGCAAGGCCGCTTCAAAGACGCTCCACATGTACATCCTTCAAGCACATCTCAATTAAGGCCTATCTCCTGATTTGGCCAAAATCTGGTGATAACACATGCCCCCTTGTTTTGGTAATGATAATTTCAAAACCACCCTGTTTTTCCTTCGAAGGGTCATGTCGTGGCAGAGCAGAACCGTTGCAATATTCTTCATCACGACGCCTTGTCTTCTCAACTTCTCTGCACGATTTTCTCCTTTTATTTAACCGCATCGAACAGTTCTCCTCTTCATCCCCTTCGCATTAGCACTCCAAAAGCCCTCCTCTGCCACCATGTCTTCTTCCTCCTCTGCTTCATCAGGTCTTTCCGTCCAGTCCTCCTCTTCCCGCGAGCCGACGCTAGAATGGGACCCACAGGAGGTCCACGCGGCCAACATCCGCCGCGCCATAGAAACCGGGGAGGAGTCCAGCCATGATTTCTCCGTCTAGTCCGAGGACGACAAGTCCTCGACGGACGGGGAGAGCGACCTCTGCTTCCTTGCCGACGGGGAATCGGAGGAGGAGAGCGATGATGATCGCTTCTCCTGGGATGACTTCACCTCCTCCGAGGAGGCGAAGGAGGAGGAGGAGGAGGAGGAGGAGGAGGACGACAGCTCCTCCGACGAGCCGCCGGCCAAGCGCTTCTGCCCCTGGCCGGGGAACCTCAGCGACTTCGACAGCGACGACGACGCTGACGAGGAGGACGAGGACAACGAGGGTCCTGCCGGCGGCCGCTACAGCAGCGACGACGAGACGGCCGGAAGTAGCGCCGATAGCGGCGGCGACGACGACGACGAGGGCAGCGACGGCCCGTAGATAGGATCCTTAGCATAGGATCAGTAGTAGTAGATGGGGCAATGTACCCCCTAGTACTTCCTTTTGAGAGCAATTAGCTCTTTATGTAAGAAATCTTGCTATCAATGAAAATTTCCTTTATCTTGATTTTGCCGATTTCCTCCATGCTAATTTAGCCGATTTCCCCTTGTACTGATTTTACCGATTGTCAACTCAGCCAATGCTCAATGAGCCGATGGCAACGCATCGGTCCCTCATAAACCGTCCTCCATCTCTTCGACTAAGGAGTAATTGTAAACTTGGTCAATACTCAGTGAGCCGATGTCAACGCATCGGTCCCTCACAATCCATCCTTCATCTTTTCGACCGATGACTTGAGCTTTGGTGGATAATGTGGAAGACCAATTCCTTCAAGAGAGTCCTAGGACCGCCGCTGAAACGACCTGACACTGAAGCCGATACTTCTGCAGAACAGATGTCGCCTGCTCGCAAATCTCCTCAGTGGTACTTTATAACCCTGCTCTGTTTCTTTGCAGCAACCAAATGGCCCAGAGCCAACTCCCTACCGGTGATGATGGATCCCTCTTTAAATTTCTCCTATCAGCTCCAGTGATCCTCTCCTGCAAGAACTCACCACCTTTGAAGAAGGTTATGATGGAGGGCCAGCCGATGAAACCCCAATCGGCTTTTTTTTAAAAACAGAGCATCTACCAGGTCAGCTGCCCCCCGAGCCTTAATCAAGGCGAAAACAGTGATGAGGACACGCAATTCAGACAAATGGACCCGAGCTCGATCCAATCTGAGACAACCACCATGCAGAGCCAGCCAGAGCCGATCACCTTTCTTCCAACGGCTTAATGAGCCAAAACTCTTCTGACAAGGTTGTCTTGTATGCCAAAACTCCTCTGACATCACTGCTGAACTGGCAACCTTGCGCACAGAGTTGGAGGTCCTCGTGTCTTGAACACGCAACTGGTAGATCCCATGGAATTTGTACTAGAGTCGATGGCTGCGCATCGGCTTTGTTCCTTAGCTCTAAAGTCGATGGCTGCGCATCGGCTATACATCATGAGACACCTCATGAGAATTTTTTTTTTACTGGCCGATTTTTCTATCGGCCCCCAATATCTCACTGCACCTGTACCGCACATGTTCATCTGATTAGGTGCCCCCCGAGCCGAATCTGCCAGGTAACTGCGGATATCGGCTCTGTAGCTAGCCAAGGCACTGTATTTGAACGTCGGCTCCGTTAGGACCAATGTTGACTTCTTCCAGCTCATCAGCCGACGTAAAACCGCTGCCCATTAGATCGACGTTGAACACGAGCAAAACATATGGTGAGGATAATTTTGGCCGATTGCTGGAATCGGCCTCCATGTTGATTGACTAACTCAATGAAGGTTTGTAATGTTCCTCCATAGATCTTCGTGGCCGATCACACGGATCGGCATCGCCACGTTTGTCCATAGATGTTGCTCTTGTTACACGGTTAGGCCGGTGGATCAGACCAGCCTCACCCCGTCCTTTGTCACGTCGATGCGCTCGCAGTCGTCCAAATTGATGCCTGAGAGTGGCTCTTGGCCTGTTGTCTCCCAAACGTTCATGCCAGCCGTTGATATCTCGGCTGAATCATCTGCGTGGACGACCTCTACTTCATCTCCATCCCACTGTATTAAGCATTGGTGCATCGTGGACGGAATGCAACAGTTGGCGTGGATCCAATCTCTCCCTAGCAAGACAGCATAGGTGCCCTTGCTGTCTACAATAAAGAACGTCGTAGGGATGGTTTTCCTTCCTACGGTCAGATCCACGTCCAGAACACCTTGAGCGTCAGATGCTTGGCCGTTGAAATCGCTCAGTGTCACGTTGGTCTTGATCAGATCCGAGCTAGAGCGTCCCAACCGACGTAGCATGGAGTATGGCATAATGTTGACTGCCGCCCCGGTGTCCACCAGCATTTTTTTGACAGGCTGCCCATTGATATAGCCCCGCAAGTACAGGGCCTTCAGATGTCTTTAGCTTCTTTCTCGTGGCTTCTCAAAGATAACCGGCCATGGGCCGCAGTCAAGTTGTGCCACAGGTGCTTCGTCTAATCCTGGAGCACTAAACTCCGTCGGAAGGATGAACACCATGTTTGTGGCAGCCGATGTCTCATCATCGGCTTTCCTTTGTCTGGGGCGCCACTCTTTCCTTTGTGGCCGACCTTCTTCGTCCAGGGTTCGCTGAATTTTCGCGGCCAGATCAGGCCGCGTCTTCCTTAACGTGTGCAGGTATAACCTTTCGGCTTCCTCCAAACCACGTAGTCGCTGAACCCTACGCTTTTGGGAACGGCTGAGTCCATCGGGGCACCACCTTGGCCGATGATACTTATCTTCTTCTTCATCATCGTCCTCTAGTTCCTCGAGATCTTCTACCCGAGAGGACTCAGCCGTGCTTGTTCCGAGGCAGGAGAGGCCCTAGACGTTTGAACACGGACACGTTAGCTGCATCCTTCTTCTTTTGTCTACATTCTGGGCAGTTGCCGATTGTAGGCAATCGGCTCATTCCTGAATCCCAGCAGTGTCTGAAGAAGGGGCAGTCCCAGTGCCTATCCATGTCGTCTTGCTCTCTCGACTTTTCCTTGGCGTGGCGCTCATATCTCTCCTCGTCGCGATCATGCCGACGGTGTCTCCTGGCGTCCCTAGCCAGACGATCTCTTTCATCATCGTCGTTGTATCGTCGGCGTTGGTCGTATTGACTCACATATTTGTTGAGGAGGTGATCAGAAAGAGGTCGCTGATATCTCACGTTCCTCACTTCTCCCTCTGTGATATATCGCTTGCCATCGTGACGGAGCCGATCGCGTGGAACGGCTTCCTCTCGTGTCCTTGCTATGAGAGCAGCTGCCCTCATCTCCATCCTTACCAGAGTGGTGCCCAGGTCCTACCATGTTGATGTTGAACGAGAATCCTGGCTGGCACCCTCCAGGGTAAGTGCACTCCACCATGTTAACGGCGGGGAAGGGGTGTGTGTCGACCTTCATGGCGTATTGGCTGAAAATTAGACGCCCTTGTTCTATCGCCATTTGGACCTGCTGACGCCACACCCTGCAGCCGTTGGTGGCATGGGTGAACGTGTTATGCCACTTGCGGTATGGCTTTCCATTCAGCTCCCGACCCGTGGGGATCTTGTGGCCTTCGGGTACCTTTAGCCGCTTCTCCTTAAGTAAGAGGTCGAAAATTTGCTCAGCCTTGGTGACATCGAAGTCAAACCCTCTTGGAGGACCTTGTGGCTTAACCCACTTACGGGACACGGGGCTTGCCCCCCGAGTCCATTCAGCCACTGCTACCTCTTGATCTCCCGCAGAGCCTTCATCTTCATCTGCCTCAACCAGGACCACCGCACGCTTGAATTTATCCTGGTATACATCTGGGTGATGCTGTTCATATACTGACAGCTTCTGCACCATGTGCTCCAGTGAAGGGTAGTCTGCTTGGGAGGCCACGTCCTTAATCGGTGACGCGAGACCCACCACCGCAGACTCGACTGCTTCTTTCTCAGTCACACGAGCCGAATAGCATCGGTTCCTAACTGTCCTGAAGCGCTGGACGTATTCTGAAACTGTTTCTCCGCGCTTCTGTCGTACTTGTGCTAGATCGGCAATGCCAGCCTCGGAAGCCTCTGAGTGATACTGCATGTGGAACTGCTCTTCCAACTGCTTCCAAGTCCGGATTGAGTCTGGTGGTAACGATGTGTACCGCCCGAAAGCCGATCCTGTGAGGGACTGTGCGAAGAACCTCACACGCAGCTCATCTGATGCTAAGATCGTGCCCAGCTGTGCCAAATATCGGCTCACATGCTCGATGGAGCTAGAACCATCTGATCCAATAAACTTGGAGAAATCAGGAAGCCGATATTTGGGTGGTAGCGGGATCAACTCGTACTCGTTGGGGTACGGCTTGGAATAGCCGATTGTCCTCCTTTTCGGCACCATGCCGAACTGGTCTTTTAAGATAGTACTAATCTGATCCGCGGTGCTGGCTGTAGGAATCGAACTCTGAAGATTCGCCGGAGTGGCATACTTAGCCAGCCATGCTTGCTTTTCCAGCTCTGAGCCAACTGCAGGAGCTGGGCTCTGGAGGTTTGTTGGAGCGGCATACTTAGCTAGCCACGTCTGCTTCTCAAGATCTGTTCCCGAAGTTCCTCCTGCTGTTCCGTAAATCCCCGCCGTTGCGGCCTGGTTTGTGAGTGCCCGATCATCGCAGTCTGGCACGTATGTGCACGTGTATCCGTGAGGGATCTCCTTAGGCGCCTCATGCAAGAACTGGTAGTCACTAGGGTCACCACCGATCTTGAAGACGACGTATGCCGGTGAATTCGGCACTTCTGGTGCTGCCAATGCGAATGGCAGCGGTGGACGGGACTGGAGTGGCATCTCTCCTTGGTGAGTCCCTAGAGCTGGTCCTGACGGAGAGTACTGATGCCTCATGATTTCCTGGATCACGCGAAGAGCGACACGCTCCAAAGTGTTCACCAGGCTCTCAGAATGGCGGTGTAGCGAATGTGCTACCATGAAGTTAATCTCCTGACGCAGGGACCTGGTGCGTTCTTCTGACGGGGCAGACAGGTCCACTCCATCGAGCGCGCCTTCAGGTGAGAACCCTTTCCACCTGATGCCGTGTGAGCGGGTTCTGTGAAAAGAGCCGATGAGATCGGCTTCGAGGATCGCTTTGACCTCGTCATGCTTCTTCTTGAGCTCCTCGGTCAGATCCTCGTACGTGATCGAGTGCCTTCCGCCATCTCGGATGAAGATGGCGATGCGGTTGATGTCGAAGATGGTCCCACCGGGCGTGCCAGAATGTGTTGCGGTCGAAACCCACCGGCGAGCAGCGACGGGCAACACCGTAGAGTCGGGAGGCTCCCGGGACTCGCGGCTGGCCCTGGTCCCTCCGAGCGACGGCCCGCAAAGACTCGGCACGCACGTCCGATGCTGGTGCAGGGCGTGCCACCTGACCTATACCTGGTCGGGAAGGTGTTGGATTTGCCTCGTTTAGTTTCCCGCATGGCATACACGTAAACATTAAATACGAGCCTCGATCGGCTCTCAGAGTTGTCCCGTGAATCGGCTCAAAGAGCCGATCCACCCATGATGCGTACGAGGTGTACGATCAGATGGTGGTCCTGCTTGATCAAAACAAAGCTAAAACGACCTACTACGATCTAGGGTTTTCACCGCATAATCGGAACATCCTACTCGTGATTGAGCCTGGCGGCCATGCACGGTGATCGTAAACCGACCCTAGACAAGGCCTAAAAACCAACACGAAGTTGATCCTCGGAACATCCTGTCTAGGGCTAGCAAACTACACCCTACGCGCCACTGGATCCTTCAACCCGTTTGTAAGGCCTAACTATGCAGATATTAAACTAATCCTTGACGAAGAAGGAGCAATCATAACGGATCGGATCTACTAAATAACGATCAAGCGGGGTGCCACCCTTACACCTAAGATAGGTGTAAGGACGGCTAGACGTCTAAGGGTTGCACGACGACAACATATGATACGATGAACAAATGCTAACCCTAACACATCTATGATAACTACGTTGCTCGCCATCAAAAAGGTTTCAGCACGAACAACGCATGAACAACGAATAAACGTGTACTGCCTAGATCGCAAGATGAACTCTAACTTCTAAGCTAAGATGCGATCTACTATAATACAGATACACGGGCAATCTAGCCCAAACTCTTCGCGCAAGGCCGCTTCAAAGACGCTCCACATGTACATCCTTCAAGCCCATCTCAATTACGGCCTATCTCCTGATTTGGCCAAAATCTGGTGATAACAATGATGAAGTCATGAGGGAAGCCAAGAAATCTCTTAAGAAGAAGGGTATTAAATCTGAAGCTGTGAAAAATCTACCACCTATAGAAGAATTATGTAAGACAGTCCCTCGTTCTTCAACTATTGAGGTACACTCTCTCCAATGTTTTGATACTGGAGATATTCCCTACTCCAAACCTCCTGATCAATGATTAGATGAATTTGATAACTATATTGTTAAGCAAGATAATTTTAATAAGAGAGTGGAAAATCATATAATGGAAAATTCTAGGCTATCAACAATTTGCAAGATGTTGTGGAAAGAACCTCTAATGATGTTAAAATACTTGTTAAACATTTCCATATGGTTCAAACTCAAATTGATCAGCTCACTAAAGTGCAAACAGATTTGCTAGTTAATGATTCTAGGGAAAACATGCTTATGAAATAATCACTATAAGTGGTGCTTCTACTTAGGATCCTTTATATCCTGAGGGACATCCAAAAATAATTTAACAAGATTCTCAACGAGCTAATGATGCTAGGACCAAGTCTAAGAAAAAGAAGAAGAAACATAAAACTGTTGTAGAATCCTCTGAACCTGCTAAAGATCCTAATAGTATATCTATCTCTGATGTTGAAATTGAAAGTGGTAATGATAAAAATGATGCTTCCAATAAAGAAGAAATTGAATAGGAACCTGAAAAGCATACTAAAAATTGTTATCCCCAGATTTTAGCCAAATCAGGAGATGGGCCGTAATTGAGATGGGCTTGAAGAAGATGCACGTGGAGATTATCTGAAGCGGCCTCGCACGAGAGTTTGGGCTAAAGTGCCCGTGTGTCTGTATATTATTAGATCGTTTTTAGAATTAAAGATAGAGTTTGGCTCGTGCACGGTTGGGATTAATCCCACGTTAGAAAGTCTACGGACTATAAATATGTATCTAGGGTTATTGAAATCAAGGACAATCACGTTCACAACAAACACAAACCAGGCGCATCGCCACCCCTTATTTCGAGGGTTTCTTCCGGGTAAGCATCATGCTGCCTAGATCGCATCTTGCGATCTAGGCAGTACACGTTTATTCGATTACCTTGTGTTACTCGTGCTGAAGCGTTGTTGATGGCGAGTAGCACTATTTATCTTAGATGTTTTGGGGCTTGCATTGATGCTTTTCTTATGCATATTTGCTTAGCAATGCCGTCCCTCGATATCTAGCTGTCATTACACCTGAATAGGTGTAAGGGCAGCACCTTGCTTGTTCGTTACTTAGTAGATCCGATCTGTTATAGTTGCTCCTTGTTCTTCAAGGATTAGTTTAATATCTGCATGATTAGGCCTTATGCTGGGGTTGGATGATCCGGTAGTACGCGAGGTGTTGCTTTACCGTTCCTATAAGGGATGTTCCGGGAATTAACTTTACGTTGGTTTTTAGGCCTCTTATAGGGGTAGTTTACATCATCTTTCGTATCTGCTAGGCCCAACTACGCGTAGGATGTTCCGATTATGCGGTGAAAACCCTAAACTGTCGTAGATTGGTTTAGCTTTGTTTTGATCAAGCAGGATCCCCAGGTCATCGTAAATCCAACGTGAACCATGGGGCGATCGGCTCTTTGAGCCGATCCGCAGGGCAACCTGAGAGCCGATAGGGCTCGTATTTAATGTTTACATGTCTACCATGCAGGAGACTAATCGAAGCAATCCAACACCTTCCTGATCAGGTCTAGGTCAGGTGGCACGCCCTTGCAACCGCCAGGACGTGTGCCAGGACTTTGCGGGACGACGCGAGACGCCAGGGCCCACTAAGCGGTCGTGGGAGTCTCCCGGCTCTTCGTGTTGCTTAACCACTGCTCGCCGGTGAGTTTTGGCAGGCAACACATTCTGGCACGCCCGGTGGGACACTTTCTACAACAACCACGTCAACATCGGCATCCAAGATGTCGGACGAACAGATCAAGTACGAGGATCTACCTGCAGAGCATAAGAAGAAATACGATGAGCTGAAGGCCATCTTTGAAGCCGATCTCATCGGCTCTTTTGAGAAGACCCGTTCGCACGGCATCAGGTTCAAAGGATTCACACCAGAAGGCGCGTTCGAGGGGTTAGATCTGTCTCTCCCTTCGGAGGAACGTAGCAGAGCCCTGCGCCAGGAAATCAACTATGCTGTGGCTCATTCTCTACATCGGCATTCTGAGAGCCTGGTGAATACGCTTGAGCGAGTTGCGCTTCGTGTGGTGCAAGAAATCATGCAACATCAGTATTCTCCGTCAGGCCCTACTTTAGGGACTCACCAGGGAGAGATACCATTCCACACCAGGCCGCCACTGCCATTCGCAATGGCAGCTCCACAGCAACAAGGTTCACCGGCATACGTTGTCTACAAGGTTGGAGGTGATCCTGGCGACTACCAATTCTTGTATGAGCCGCCCAAGGAGATCCCACATGGATACGTGCGCACATACGTGCCGGACTGCAACAACTGGACGCGCGCGATCCAAACTTCGGCAGGAGGAATGGCCGGAGCAGGAGCGATTGTTACGGCAGGAGGGATTGCTGGAGCAGCGGGGAGTTCTGGAGCAGATGCTGAGAAACAAGCGTGTCTGACTAAATATGCTACTACAACGAGTCCGAACAGCTCAACCTCTATAGCTCCTACGGTGTATCAGATCAGCGCAATCCTGAGAGATCAGTTCGGTATCCTGCCGAAGAAGAAAACAATCGGCTATTCCAAGCCGTATCCCAATGAGTATGACCTGATCCCGCTGCCACCTAAGTATCGGCTCCCTGACTTCACAAAATTCAGTGGATCAGAAGGATCTAGCTCCATCGAGCACGTGAGCCGATACTTGGCCCAGCTGGGCATGGTTTCAGCATCAGAACAGCTACGTGTGAGGTTCTTTGCCCAATCTCTCACGGGTCCAGCCTTTGGGTGGTACACCTCGCTACCCCCAGATTCAGTTCGGACATGGAAGCAGCTGGAAGAGCAGTTTCACATACAATATCATTCAGAAGCTACCGAAGCTGGCATTGCCGAGCTGACGTAGGTTCGGCAAAGGCGAGGAGAGACCATGTCTGAATACATTCAACGTTTCAGAACTGTCAAGAACCGATGTTATTCGGTTCATTTATCTGAGAAAGAAGCAGTCGAGCTGGCCGTGGCAGGCCTCGCAGCGCCACTCAAGGATCTGACGTTCCAAGTGGAGTACAATTCGTTGGCGCACATGGTCCAGAGACTAACTTCGTATGAACAGCGCCACCCAGAACTGTACCAAGACAAGTTCAAGCGCACGATAGGCCTGGTTGACGCTGAGGAGGATGAAGACCTTGCGGAAGATCAGGAAGTCGCCGTGGCTGAATGGACTCGGACGCCAGTTCCCGTGTCCTGCAAATGGGTGAAACAACCAGGGCCTCCAAGAGGGTTCGACTTTGATTTAAGCAAAACTGAGCAGATTTTTGATATGCTGCTGAAAGAAAAACAGCTGAAGTTACCCGAAGGCCACAAAATTCCTACGTCACAAGAGATGAACGGTAGACCATACTGCAAATGGCATCACACGTTCACCCACGCCACCAACGACTGCAAAGTGTTGCGCGCCCGATTCAAATGGCTATAGAGTCGGGCCGATTAATCTTCGGACAATTTGCCATGAAAGTAGACACACATCCGTTTCCTGGCGTCAACATGGTGGATCTCAGTCACTCCCTAAGACGCGAGCCAGGTTTCTCTTTTGATGTCAACATGGCAGGGCTTGGTAACCCCCATGGCAAGGATAAAGCGGAAAGCAGTCACTCACGTGGCAAGGAGAAAGAGGAGGCCGATCCACGCGACCGGCCCCAACGTGATAACAGACGGTACCTGACAGAAGAAGAAGTGAGAAGCGTGCGGTATCAACGACCACTCTCCGCGCATCTCCTTAACAAATATGAGCAGCAGTATGACCGACGTCGGCGCTACGATGTGGACGACGAAAGATATCGTCGGTCTTATGAAGATGACAGGAGGTATCGTCGGTATGATAGAGACGATGAAGGGTACGAGCGTCACGCTAGAGGGAAGTCGAGAGAACAAGAAGACGTGGATAGGCATTGGGACTGTCCTTTCTTTAAACACTGCTGGGACTCAGGAGTGAGCCGATTGCCAACAATCGAGAACTGCCCAGAATGCAGACAGCAAAGGAAGGGAACAAATGAGGTTTCAGTGTTCAAACGTCTAGGACCTCTCCCACCTCAGAACAAACGAGCTGAGTCGTCTCAAGAAGAAGACTTTGAGGAGTCAGATGAAGAAGAAGATAGGTACCACCGGCCAAGGTGGTGCCCTGATGGACTCAGTCATTCTCAGAAGCGTAGGATGCAGCGGCTACGAAACCTGGAGGAAGCCGAAGCACAGTACCTGTACACGTTGAGGAAGGCACGGCCCGATCTGGCCGTGAAAATTCAGCAAACGTTGGAGTCAGAGATGCGCCCGCTAAAGAAAGTGTGGCGCCCTAAACAGACAAAAGCCGACGCAGAGGCATCGGCTGATACAAACATGGTGTTCATACTCCCGTCAGAGTTTTGTGCTCCACAAGATGAGGAAGTATCGGTGGCTCAACTCGACTGCGGTCCACGGCCAGTGATCTTTGAGAAGCCACGAGAGAGGAGCTACAGGCATTTGAAAGCTCTATACCTAAAAGGTTATATCGATGGGCAGCCTGTCAGCAAGATGTTGGTTGACACGGGAGCGGCGATCAACATAATGCCGTATTCCATGCTACGACGTTTGGGACACTCCAATGACGATCTGATCAAGACCAACGTCACATTAAGCGATTTCAACGGCCAAGCATCAGAAGCAAAAGGTGTTCTGAATGTAGATCTAACCGTAGGCCGAAAAACCATTCCTACCTCGTTCTTCATCGTCGACAGCAAGAGCAATTACGCTGTCCTGCTTGGAAGGGATTGGATTCACGCTAACTGTTGCATCCCATCCACAATGCACCAATGCATCATACAGTGGGATGGAGATGAAGTGGAGGTCGTTCAGGCAGATGACTCAATAGAGATCTCGCTAGCTGCCATGAATATTTGGGATGCAAACGACCAAGAGCCGCTCTCTGGAATCAGTTTGGACGGCTGTGAGCGCATCGAAGCTTCAAAAAACGGGGTGAGGCTGGTCTTATCCACCGGCCTGACAGAGTAGCAAGGTCCAAGGCAATGGACGCACGTGACGAGGCCGATCCCTGCGATCGGCCCCAAAAAATGAAAAGCAAAAATCTTATCTCAAGCGCGTCACGTAACCATAGTGAAGCACCGAGAAGTTGTAAACCCTCATTGAGCAGTGCAATGAAAAAGGAGGCCGATTCTAGCAATCGGCCAAAATTATCCTCAACATGCGCTTTGTCTGTGTACTGCATTGATCTAGCAGGCGATGGGAATCTAGGGTATGGGTTTACATCAGCTGATGAGCTGGAAGAGATTGACATTGGTCCTGGGGATAAGCCACGACCAACGTTCATCAGCAAAAAGTTGAATCCGCATCTGAGGGGCCTGATGATAGCCTTGTTAAAAGAGTACCCAGATTGTTTTGCATGGGATTATACGGAGATGCCTGGGTTAGACAGGAGTATCATTGAGCATCGGCTCCCTCTGAAGAAAGGATTTCGGCCGTTCCAGCAGCGAGCACGACAGATGAAGGCCGAAATCTTGGTGGAGGTCAAGAAGGAGATCCAGAAGATGTTGGACGCCGGGTTCATCAGGACATGCAGGTACGCTGAATGGATTTCCAATGTCGTACCTGTGGAGAAAAAGGATGGCCGATGGCGCGTCGCCATAGATTTTCGGAACCTCAACAGTGCCACTCCAAAGGATGAATATCCAATGCCAGTAGCGGAGACGTTGATCAATGCAGCTGCTGGTCATAAAATTTTAAGTTTCATGGATGGCAATGCCGGCTACAACAAAAATTTTATGGCTCCAGAAGATATACACAAGACTGCATTCAGAGTGCCAGGCTCGGTGGGCTTGTTTGAATATGTAGTCATGACTTTTGGACTGAAGAATGCTGGCGCAACATACCAAAGAGCCATGAATTACATCTTTCATGATTTAATCCGCAAATTGGTGGAAATTTACATCGATGACGTGGTGGTCAAGTCTGTTTCGACGGATGGACACTTGGAGGATCTGCGACACGTCCTGGACCGAACTAGGAAGTTCGGACTAAGAATGAATCCAAAGAAGTGTGCCTTTGGTGTGACGGCCGGTCAGTTCCTGGGTTTCTTGGTTCATGAACGTGGAATTGAGATCGGCCTGAAAAGTCAAGAGGCAGTGCGAACGATGAAGCCACCCACCACGAAGAAGGAGCTCCAATGTCTCATTGGCAAAATTAATTTCGTCAGAAGGTTTATCTCCAACTTGTCAGGACGAATCGAGCCGTTCATGGGATTGGTTAAAATCAAATCTGATGAGGAGTTTCGCTGGGGGGCAGAGCAACAACAGGCATTTGACGATATTAAGGAGTACCTAACGAAGCCACCTGTGTTAGGTCCGCCGCAGCAAGACAGGCCGTTCTACATTTACTTATCAGTGGCTGACACCTCCATCGCATCAGTGGTGGTGCAGGTTTATGATGGTCTGGAAAAAGTGGTTTTCTACCTCAGCAGAAGGATGTTGGATGCAGAAACAAGGTACCCTGAAATTGAGAAGTTGTGCCTCTGTCTATTTTTTACCTGCACCAAGATCCAGCACATCTTGCTGTCAGCAGAAATCATCGTCATATGCAAATCGGATGTCATCAAGCACATGCTGTCGGCTCCTGTACTAAAAGGCCGACTCGGCAAATGGATGTTTGCGTTATCGGAGTTTGATATCCGGTATCAACCTGCGAAAGCAGTCAAGGGACAAGCGTTGGCCGATCTTATCGCTGAACGAATAAACACGGATGTAGCCGCACTATCTGTGCGTGCATGGGCCATGTTCTTCGATGGATCGGTCTGTGAGGATGGTTGCGGCATCGGCATGCTACTCGTGTCGCCTCGGGGGGCAACATTTTCCTTCTCCATCAGGATAACTACCCCTTGCACCAACAATGTTGGTGAGTATGAAGCGATGTGCAAGGGAATGGAGTTGCTATTGGAAGCTGGGGCGGAAGCAGTTGAGATCTTTGGAGACTCCAAATTGGTGATTTCTCAACTCACGGAAGAGTACAAGTGTGAGAGCGAGTCGCTCTTTCCATTATGGATACAATGCCGTGAGCTGATGACATGGTTCAGATATATAAACTTCCATTGGATCCCAAAGTCGCAAAATACCGAGGCGAACGATCTCGCACAAACGGCGTCAGGATACAAGGACGTAGCCGATGGAGCCGATTTTCAGGTGCAGTTCATGGAACCAGATGATTGGAGAGCCGATATCTTCAATTACTTGAAAGATTCGGCTCGGGGGGCACCTAAACGGATAAGATATAGGGCCATGAAGTACATACTGATTGGCGATGACATGTTCTACAGGACATTGGAAGGATTACTTCTCAAATGTTTGGGACCAGCCGAGTCCAATCGGCTCTTGCACGAGGTGCATGAAGGTGCCTGTGGAACTCACCAATCGGCTCATAAGATGAAGTGGCTGATCAGGCGCTCGGGATTTTATTGGCCCACCATGCTTGAAGATTGTTTCCAGTATTATAAAGGGTGTCAAGCATGTCAGAAGTTTGGGAGCATTCAGATGGTACCCGCATCGGCAATGAATCCTATCATCAAACCTTGGCCATTCCGAGGTTGGGGCATGGATATGATCGGCAAAATTCATTTTGCATCGAGCAAAGGCCATGAATGGGTTCTGGCCATTACAGATTACTTCACTAAATGAGTGGAGGCCGTCCCTATGAAGTCAGTAGCATCGAAAGATGTTATCAGTTTCGTGTTGGAACATGTCATTCATAGATTCGGGATTCCCCAGACTATCACGACCGATGGAGGTTCGGTCTTCGTTTCGAAGGAGATGAAAAAGTTCTGCGATGACATGGGGATCAAGTTAATCCGATCGTCTCCATATTATGCTCAAGCGAACAGACAGGCCGAAGCGTCCAACAAAAGCCTGATCAAGTTAATTAAGAGGAAAATCGACGAGCACCCTAGACGATGGCATGAGGTGTTGTCAGAGGGTTTGTGGGCTTAACGCATGTCGTGTCATGGAGCAATAAAAACCTCGCCATACCAGCTGGTCTATGGACAAGAAGCTGTGTTACCCTGGGAAATCAAAGCTGGGTCAAGACGGATCACGTTTCAGAATGATTTAACTGCTGAAGAATATGCAGCCCTGATGAGCGACAGCATTGAGGATGCAACGGAACTTAGATTATGGTCACTTGAGAAAATCAAGGAGAATAAAGCCAAGGTGGCTCGTGCATATAATAAGAAGGTGAAGCCAAAAGAGTTCCAAGTTGGTGATCTGGTATGGGAAGCTGTATTGCCGTTGGGGACGAAGGATAAAGTGTATGGTAAATGGTCTCCAAATTGGCATGGCCCGTACAAAGTCGTCCAAATTTTAAAGGGGAATGCATACATGCTCGAGCAGTTGGATGGTGTGAAGTTCCCACTGGCCGTCAATGCCCAGCATCTCAAGAAGTATTTCCCAAGCATGTGGGATGATGGGCAGTAAGGTATGGGGGCCGATTTTAAATCGGCCAAGAAAAGCAAAATGTGTACATACAAATCACAGCCGATGCACAGACATCAACTTGAGAAAATATACGGAGACAACAGTATACTAGTACAGCCGATGCACGGATATCGACTTCAGAATAATAAAAGCCGATGCATTGCCATCGACTCTAGAGGAACAAGTTTAATTGAGCAGGTTAACAGATTGGTTTCAGGCCAGGGATCATGAAATCTGAGACGAATCTCCCAGTGGAGAATCTCCCAGTGGATTTGCTGAGGAGTTTGAATCTGCGTGTTTGAGGTTGGAGGATGGTTTGGACATGGACTGGATCTGCTTGACCGTATGAATAGGCAACTGTTGACCTCAAATCGTATTTATAGTGTAGGCCGATGCCTTGCCATCGGCTCTTTGTGCAGCAACTTCGTTTGACAATTGGCAAAATTAGCGAGAAAGCAAAATTAATTGGGGAATATTTTCTTCATTAAAATAGGATTTCTTACAAAGAGAGAGCCGATTGCTCAAGGGAGGAAGAACAAAAGGAGGACAGATTGCTACCACTAGTCCTATGCTAAATGGTCCCTACTCTAAGGGCCGTCGCTGTCCTCGTCATCGCCGCTGTAGCCGCCGCCGGTGCTGCTGCTGGCGGGCTCCTCGTCGCTACTGCCGTAGCCCTCAATGGGGGCTTCTTCCTCCTCATCATCGTCGTCTTCGTCGTCATCCGACCAGGCCCAGCCGCGGAAGTGCTTCACCGGCGGCTCGTCGGAGGAGGTGTCGCCCTCTTCTTCTTCCTCGTTGGAGGAGACGTCGTCCTCCTCATCCTCCTCTTCTTCCTCTTCGTCGGAGGGGGTGAAGCTACCCCAGGAGAGGAGGGCATCCTCGCTCTCCGCCACCAGTTCCCCGTCGATGAGGAACCAGAGGTCGTCCTCCCCATCGGTCAGGGGCAAGTCGCCATCTGACCCGACGAGGGCCTCGGGTGGGCCATCTGGCACATAGTCGAAGTCCCACTCCGGCTCATCCCATTGGCCGGGCCCTGGGATCGGCTCATCTGAAGAGGAAGATTGGAAGGAGAGAGCCGATGCAGCGGAAGACGAGGATGAGTCCATGGTGGAGGAGGGCTTTTCGATGGCTAGTGTGGAGCAAGAGGATGAAGAAGCAAACCGCTCGGTGCGGTTAAGTAGAGGGGATATAGTGGAAAATTAATGCTTGAGCAGTTTTCGAGGATACGGTGCCAAAACTGTCAATCGTGCAGAAGTTGAGAAGACAGGGTATCATGACGAAGGATACTGCAACGGTTCTACTCTGCCACGACATGACCCTTCGGAGGAAGAACAGAGTGGTTTTGAAATTATCATTACCAAAACCAGGGGGGCATGTGTTATCCCTAGATTTTAGCCAAATCAGGAGATGGGCCGTAATTGAGATGGGCTTGAAGAAGATGCACGTGGAGATTATCTGAAGCGGCCTCGCACGAGAGTTTGGGCTAAAGTGCCCGTGTGTCTGTATATTATTAGATCGTTTTTAGAATTAAAGATAGAGTTTGGCTCGTGCACGGTTGGGATTAATCCCACGTTAGAAAGTCTACGGACTATAAATATGTATCTAGGGTTATTGAAATCAAGGACAATCACGTTCACAACAAACACAAACCAGGCGCATCGCCACCCCTTATTTCGAGGGTTTTTTCCGGGTAAGCATCATGCTGCCTAGATCGCATCTTGCGATCTAGGCAGTACACGTTTATTCGATTACCTTGTGTTACTCGTGCTGAAGCATTGTTGATGGCGAGTAGCACTATTTATCTTAGATGTTTTGGGCTTGCATTGATGCTTTTCTTATGCATATTTGCTTAGCAATGCCGTCCCTCGATATCCAGCTGTCCTTACACCTGAATAGGTGTAAGGGCAGCACCTTGCTTGTTCGTTACTTAGTAGATCCGATCTGTTATAGTTGCTCCTTGTTCTTCAAGGATTAGTTTAATATCTGCATGATTAGGCCTTATGCTGGGGTTGGATGATCCGGTAGTACGCGAGGTGTTGCTTTACCGTTCCTATAAGGGATGTTCCGGGAATTAACTTTACGTTGGTTTTTAGGCCTCTTATAGGGGTAGTTTACATCATCTTTCGTATCTGCTAGGCCCAACTACGCGTAGGATGCTCCGATTATGCGGTGAAAACCCTAAACTGTCGTAGATTGGTTTAGCTTTGTTCTGATCAAGCAGGATCCCCAGGTCATCGTAAATCCAACGTGAACCATGGGGCGATCGGCTCTTTGAGCCGATCCGCAGGGCAACCTGAGAGCCGATAGGGCTCGTATTTAATGTTTACGTGTCTACCATGCAGGAGACTAATCGAAGCAATCCAACACCTTCCTGATCAGGTCTAGGTCAGGTGGCACGCCCTTGCAACCGCCAGGATGTGTGCCAGGACTTTGCGGGACGACGCGAGACGCCAGGGCCCACTAAGCGGTCGTGGTAGTCTCCCGGCTCTTCGTGTTGCTTAACCACTGCTCGCCGGTGAGTTTTGGCAGGCAACAAAAATACAAAGTACACTAAGGAAAATTTCATTGCTAATAAACATGGTAGTGAGAGAGAACCTTGGGTGCAAAAACCAATGCCTTTTTCCTGATAAGAAACACAAATCGAAGGAGGAAGAACACTATAACAAGTTCTATGAAAGGATGAAACCTTTGTTTTTTTCAAATTACTTTGATTGATGCTATTAAATTGCCTCCTTATTCAAAGTATATGGAAGATATTATCTCTAATAAAAGGAAGATTCCAAATGAGGAAATATCCACTATGCTCGATAATTATTATTTTAATGGCAAGGTTCGAAAGAAGGTTGGAGATCCAGGTATACCCACTATTCAATGCTCCATCAAAAATAATTATGTTAGAACTGCTTTGTGCGACTTGGGAGCAGGAGTTAGTGTTATGCCTTTTTCTCTCTATAAGAGACTTGATCTAGAAATATTAATACCAACAGATATATCCTTGCGAATGGCTGATAAGTCTACTACTATTCCTGTTGGTATATATGAGGATGTTCGTGTTCAAGTGGCTCATAATTGTATGATATTAAATGACTTTGTTGTGCTGGAAATGCCTGAAGATGATAATATGGTATTATTCTTGGGAGACCTTTTCTTAACACTGCAGGGGCTGCCATTGATTGCAACCAAGGAAAAGTAACTTTTAATGTTGACGACAAGGAGCAAACAGTTTATTTTCTCGAGAACATTGATAGGAAATAGGGTATAAATTCAATTATTAACATTGACACCGTCCAGATTGGGAAATTCCATGGACCTATGCCAATGCGAAAGAAAGATAATGATATTGTCATGATTGGGACTATGCCTATCAAGATTGAGGTAACATAATCATTTAGTGAAATGTAAAGTTTTGTTTCATATAAAATTGTTTTGGTAACAAGACCTGATCAACATTGTTACCAAAGTAATTTTCAATGAATGAAACTATGTTTTCACCTATGTACCACTGATTAATTTCATATTATAATGTTTTAGAACTTTGTAGATTTGGTTTTGAGTTTATTTTTCATCATTCCATAATTGTTTTCCTGTGTTAGAATCATTATTCAAATTCTGAAATTTGCCCAAAAATAAAGTTTCTAAAAAAATTCCAAAAAAACCTTTACAAAATCTCTACGCATTTAAAGGGGCAGAGAGGCACCTGGGGCAAGCCAGGGGACCCACCAGCCCACCACACCATGTGGTGGCAACGGGGACACCCAGGCCGCACCAAGGCCTGGTGTGAGGCCGCCTGACCCTCCACTTACTCTCCCCTCTGCCATTCTACTGTCTCTCCCGAAAAACACATCAACATTGCTCAAACTCGTGTTCTTGCTGTTCGTGCTCGCGATTTTCAATCTCCTTGCTCAGCCCATCTTTCCTGCTTAAATTTGGAGCATTTGCTCTCTGGTATGTGACTACTTTGATTATCTAAGTAGAATTTTGTTTAGTGGACTATTTATTGAGTATTTTGCTGCTGTAGGTGACAAGTTAAGTGAGCTTGCATGCTTCTATTATGCTTAGATAAGTTGTTTTGATGCATGTTTAGTCCTTTTACAAGTCTCTATAGTGTTATCCTTCATTTGTTTGTCTTAAAATCATTTTTATGAGGTTTGTTAAAAATTTCAGAGATGGAAGCGAATGTACACCAACTCATTCAACATGAATTGGAGGTGAATGAAGTCATGATGGTCCACAGTGAAGAAGGAGTTTTCCCTTCTCTTTATCTATGTTCAAAGTTCATGAGGGCTGCAGGGATTCTGCGGGATTTCCAGACTTTGATGGTGAACCTTACCAATATGCAAAACTAACTATGTCTGTGGTGCAGGATCTTAGATGTAGTTGGAATTTGCCTAACCCCATTGTTCACTATAAAATCTACAATAAGGCTGTCAACTTGCCCTTTGATGATTTTTGTGCAGCCATTAGAGTACCACAATGGGGATCGCGCGAGAGGATGAAAGAGCGAACTAAACTGTTGATTGATCTCTATAAAGAAATCATCAAGGGGAGAAGCTTCTCAGATGAGAGTGGTAAAATTTGAAGTATTCAACTTCCATCTATTCGATTTTTTGCCGATTTCATTGCCAAGTGTGTTCTGCCTAGAAAGAATGAAAATAAATTATCTTCATATTATTTAGTTTTCATAGCTGCTGCCCTGAGAAGAGATAGGACTTATAATTTTGGTGCTTTGATAGTTTCCCGTCTTACGAATAACCGTGAGAAAGCAGGAATTTGTGGAGGCCTCATTGCCTCTCGTTTATTAGCCTTTCACGGTCTAGTTCTGCATGATTTAGACATTCAATTTCCATTCGAGAGGCTTGATCTTAATTAATTCCATGATACAACAAAAATTTGTTTCTCTTCAAGCCAACAGGGTCAACCTACCTTGTGAAATAACCTTTTTCCAAGAAATCAACATGGAGAGTAGCTAAGTCTGATCGTTTAGTCAATTTGCATGCGGCTCTTTTGTTTAACCTTGATGTCAGGGAGGATTGGTCGCTCATGGAGCATGAGCTTGACACATACATAGAGGAGCATGGCCAGCATGTAGAGGATGATGGAGGGGAGGCAGATGATAGTTTCGTCCAGCCCTCCAACACTACAGGGTTCCCATATCAGCAACCTGACTATGACTATGGACCTTCGGCTTCTTCTTCCTCACGAGAGTCAGGGTACGATCGTGCTAACGATGACCCACCAGCCTGGAGCTACAACCCACGATGGGGTTGATCTCTGATGACCCCCAAGTATAGGGGATCGCAACAGTCTTCGAGGAAAGTAAAACCCAAATTTATTGATTCGACACAAGGGGAGACAAAGAATATTTATAAACTTTAACAGATGAGTTGTCAATTCACCTGCACCTGAAAATATACTTGGTCACAACAGTTTATCAGTATTATCAATTTTATAGCAGTGGTAGTAGTGAAGTAGCAGCAGTAAAGAAATAAAAACAGAAGTAGAGATGATTGCAGTAGATAACATGATTAGAATACTGTAGCCACATGGATGGATGAACGGGCATTGCATGAATGAGAGATTCCATATAATAGCAAGACATAAGCATTGCAAGTAATAATGATATAAGCATCCTAGCATAATATAACCATAGGCGTGTGTTCCTATTTAGTCGTGCATGCTCGCAATGAGAAACTTGCATGACATCTTTTGTCCTACCAGCCCGTTGCAGCATGGCCTCTAGGGAAACTACTGGTAATTAATGTACTCCTTTTAATAGAGTACCGGAGCAAAGCATTAACACTCAGTGAACATACGTGATCCTCACATCATAGCCATCCCCTTTGGTTATCCCAATTATTGTCACTTTGGGGCCTCGGGTTCCGGACAACAATGTGTGCATACAACTTGCAGATATGATAAAAAAATTATCATCATGATTCAATAACATGGTTAGATCTAAGATTTGGTTATCCCAATTATCGTCACCTTGGGGCCTCGGGTTCCGGACAACAATATGTGTATACAACTTGCAGATATGATCAAAAACAATAGTTATCCTCATGAATCAATAACATGTTCAGATCTGAGATCATGGCACTCTGGCCCAAAGTGACAAGAATTACGCATAGCAAGTTGCAACAATGTCAAAATTACTAACAACCAATACTAGGCACTATGCCAATAACAATCTTATAGCTATTACATTACCAATCTCATCCAATCCCTACCATCCCCTACAACCTATAGTGTGGAATTACTCACACATGGATGGGGGAATCATGGATGGTTGATGGAGAGGGGTCCGTGATGGCGATGGCGATGATCTCCTCCAAATCCCCGTCGCGGCAGGGTGCCAGAACGGAGTTTGTGGTCCCCGGATTGGGGTTTCCGGTGGCGGCGAAGCAGCTGAAGTCATTCTGGAAAAACGTCGAACCCCCCTCGGTTTTCAGGTCAGGAGGCTTATATAGTGTGAAGGAGAGGTCGAGGGGGTGGCTGAGGCGGCCAAACCACCCCTAGGCACAACCAAGGTCTGGCCCGCTCCTAGGGTAGGTGTGGGCCCCTCGTGCCCCCACTCCGTCTCATCTTCTGGCTTCGGGAGTCTTAAGGTGAAATATGAGTTTTTCTATATTTTTCGAGAATTTTCCAGAAAGTTGGATTTCTGCACAAAAACGAGACACTAGAGCAATTCTACTGAAAACAACATTAGTCCGTGTTAGTTGTGTTCAAAACACACAAGATAGAGGGCAAACAACAACAAAAGTTTTCAGGAAAGTAGATACGTTTTTGGACGTATCAACTCCCCCCAAGCTTAGCTTATTGCTTGTCCTCTGATACGTCTCCGACGTATCGATAATTTCTTATGTTCCATGCCACATTATTGATGTTATCTACATGTTTTATGCACACTTTATGTCATATTCGTGCATTTTCTGGAACTAACCTATTAACAAGATGCCGAAGTGCCGCTTGCTGTTTTCTGCTGTTTTTGGTTTCAGAAATCCTAGTAACGAAATATTCTCGGAATTGGACGAAATCAAAGCCCAGGGGCCTATTTTTCCACGAAGCTTCCGTAAGTCCGAAGGAGAGACGAAAAGGGGCCACGAGGGGGCCACACCCTAGGGCGGCGCGGCCCCCCTTGGCCGCGCGGCCCCGTGGTGTGGGGCCCTCGTGCCGCCTCTTGACCTACCCTTCCGCCTACAAATAGCCTCCGTGACGAAACCCCCGATACCGAGAGCCACGATACGGAAAACCTTCCGCAGACGCCGTCGCCGCCGATCCCATCTCGGGGATCCAGGAGATCGCCTCCGGCACCCCGCCGGAGAGGGGAATCATCTCCCGGAGGACTCTACGCCGCCATGGTCGCCTCCGGTGTGATGTGTGAGTAGTCTACCCCTGGACTATGGGTCCATAGCAGTAGCTAGATGGTTGTCTTCTCCCCATTGTGCTATCATTGTCGGATCTTGTGAGCTGCCTATCATGATCAAGATCATCTATCTCGTAATTCTATATGTTGCGTTTGTTGGGATCCGATGAATAGAGAATACTTGTTATGTTGATTATCAAAGTTATGCTTATGTGTTGTTTATGATCTTGCATGCTCTCCGTTACTAGTAGATGCTCCGGCCAAATAGATGCTTGTAACTCCAAGAGGGAGTACTTATGCTCGATAGTGGGTTCATGCCCGCATTGACACCTGGACAAGTGCCGTAAAGTTCTAAGGTTGTGTTGTGTCGTTGCCACTAGGGATAAAATATTGATGCTATGTCTAAGGATGTAGTTGTTGATTACATTACGCAGCATACTTAATGCAATTGTCTGTTGCTTGCAACTTAATACCGGAGGGGGTTCGGATGATAACCCGAAGGTGGACTTTTTAGGCATAGATGCAGCTTGGATGGCGGTCTATGTACTTTGTCGTAATGCCCAATTAAATCTCACTATACTCATCATGATATGTATGTGCATTGTCATGCTCTCTTTATTTGTCAATTGCCCAACTGTAATTTGTTCACCCAACATGCTGTTCGTCTTATGGGAGAGACACCTCTAGTGAACCGTGGACCCCGGTCCAATTCTCTTTACTCGAAATTCAATCTACCGCAATACTTGTTTTACTATTTTCTCTGCAAACAATCATCTTCCACACAATACGGTTAATCCTTTGTTACAGCAAGCCGGTGAGATTGACAACCTCACTCGTTTCGTTGGGGCAAAGTACTTTGGTTGTGTTATGCAGGTTCCACGTTGGCGCCGGAATCCCTGGTGTTGCGCCGCACTACATCTCGCCACCATCAACCTTCAACGTGCTTCTTGACTCCTACTGGTCCGATTAAACCTTGGTTTCTTACTGAGGGAAACTTGCCGCTGTGCGCATCACACCTTCCTCTTGGGGTTCCCAACGGACGCGTGTCGAACGAAAGACAATACGTCAACCACGCGCATCAAGCAAATTTCCGGCGCCGTTGCCGGGGAGATCAAGACACGCTGCAAGGGGAGTCTCCACTTCTCAATCTCTTTACTTTGTTTTTGTCTTGCTTTATTTTATTTACTACTTTGTTTGCTGCATTATATCAAAACACAAAAAAATTAGTTGCTAGCTTTACTTTATTTGCTATCTTGTTTGCTATATCAAAAACACAAAAAAATTAGTTTACTTGCATTTACTTTATCTAGTTTGCTTTATTTACTGTTGCTAAAATGGCTACCCCTGAAAATACTAAGTTGTGTGACTTCACAACCACAAATAATAATGATTTCTTATGCACACCTATTGCTCCACCTGCTACTATAGCAGAATTCTTTGAAATTAAACCTGCTCTACTTAATCTTGTTATGAAAGATCAATTTTCCGGAATTAGTTCGATGATGCTGCTGCCCATCTTAATAATTTTGTTGAACTATGTGAAATGCAAAAATATAAAGATGTAGATGGTGATATTATTAAACTAAAATTGTTCCCTTTCTCATTAAGAGGAAGAGCTAAAGATTGGTTGCTATCTCTCGCCTAAGAATAGTATTGATTCCTGGACTAAATGCAAGGATGCTTTTATTGGTAGATATTATCCCCCTGCTAAAATTATATCTTTGAGGAGTAGCATAATGAATTTCAAACAATTAGATACTGAACATGTTGCTCAAGCTTGGGAAAGAATGAAATCTCTGGTTAAAAATTGCCCAACCCATGGACCGACTACTTGGATGATCATCCAAACCTTCTATGCAGGACTAAATTTTTCTTCACGGAATTTATTGGATTCAGCTGCTGGAGGTACCTTTATGTCCATCACTCTTGGTGAAGCAACAAAGCTTCTTGATAATATGATGATCAACTACTCTGAATGGCACACGGAAAGAGCTCCACAAGGTAAGAAGGTAAATTCTGTTGAAGAATCCTCTTCCTTGAATAATAAAGTTGATGCTATTATGTCTATGCTTGTGAATGATAGGACTAATATTGATCCTAATAATGTTCCATTACCTTCATTGGTTGCACAAGAAGAACATGTTGATGTAAACTTCATTAAAAATAATAATTTCAACAACAATGCTTACCGGAACAATTCTAGTAACAACTATAGGCCATATCCTTATAATAATGGCAACGGCTATGGTAATTCTTATGGAAATTCTTACAAAAATAATAGGAATTCACCCCCTGGACTTGAAGCCATGCTTAAAGAATTTATTAGTACACAAACTGCTTTTAACAAATCTGTTGAAGAAAAGCTTGGTAAAATTGATATACTTGCTTCTAAAGTCGATAGTCTTGTCGTCGATGTTGATCTTTTGAAATCAAAAGTTTTGCCTAATGAGAATTATCATAATAAAATTGTTACTACATCAAATGCCATTCAAGTTAGAATTAATGAGAATATAAGATTAATGGCTGAACTGCGTGCTAGGTGGGATAGAGAAGAAAATGAAAAACTAGCTAAAGAGAAGAATATAGCTAAAGTTTGGACTATTACCACCACTAGTAATGCTAATGCTACACATGTTGCTGCACCTCCTACTCATACTAATAAAAGAATTGGTGTTAGCAATGTTTCCACTTCTAATGCAAAGCGCGAAAAACCGCCCGAAACCGCTAAAACCGCTCGAAACCGCCCGTGATAAAGCTGCTGAAATTTTTTCCAACATTGGGGATGATGATCCCATTGCTTTAGATTATAATGGTTTGAATTTTGATGATTGCCACATCTCTGAAGTTATAAAGTTCTTGCAAAAACTTGCTAAAAGTCCTAATGCTAGTGCTATAAATTTGGCTTTCACGCATCATATTACAAATGCTCTCATAAAAGCTAGAGAAGAGAAACTAGAGCGCGAAGCCTCTATTCCTAAAAAGCTAGAAGATGGTTGGGAGCCCATCATTAAGATGAAGGTTAAAGATTTTGATTGTAATGCTTTATGTGATCTTGGTGCAAGTATTTCTGTTATGCCTAAGAAAATTTATAATATGCTTGACTTGCCACCGCTGAAAAATTGTTATTTGGATGTTAATCTTGCTGATCATTCTACAAAGAAACCTTTGGGTAAAGTTGATAATGTTCGCATTACCGTTAACAATAATCTTGTTCCCGTTGATTTTGTTGTCTTGGATATTGAATGCAATGCATCTTGTCCCATTATATTGGAAAGACCTTTTCTTCGAACTGTTGGTGCTATTATTGATATGAGGGAAGGTAATATAAAATATCAATTTCCTCTCAAGAAAGGTATGGAACACTTCCCTAGAAAGAGAATAAAGGTACATTATGATTCATTAGAACAAATTATGATGTTGATGCTTCATCTCTCGATGTTACTTGATACACACTTTCTGCGCCTAGCTGAAAGGCGTTAAAGAAAAGCGCTTATGGGAGACAACCCATGTTTTTACCTACAGTACTTTGTTTTTATTTTGTGTCTTGGAAGTTGTTTACTACTGTAGCAACCTCTCCTTATCTTAGTTTTGTGTTTTGTTGTGCCAAGTTAAGTCTTTGATAGTAAAGTAAGTACTAGATTTGGATTACTGCGCAGAAACAGATTTCTTTGCTGTCACGAATCTGGGTCTAATTCTCTGTAGGTAACTCAGAAAATTATGCCAATTTACGTGAGTGATCCTCAGATATGTACGCAACTTTCATTCAATTTGAGCATTTTCATTTGAGCAAGTCTGGTGCCATTTTAAAATTCGTCAATACGAACTGTTCTGTTTTGACAGATTCTGCCTTTTATTTCGCATTGCCTCTTTCGCTATGTTGGATGAATTTCTTTGATCCACTAATGTCCAGTAGCATTATGCAATGTCCAGAAGTGTTAAGAATGATTGTGTCACCTCTGAATATGTCAATTTATATTGTGCACTAACCCTCTAATGAGTTGTTTCGAGTTTGGTGTGGAGGAAGTTTTCAAGGATCAAGAGAGGAGTATGATGCAACATGATCAAAGAGAGTGAAAGCTCTAAGCTTGGGGATGCACCCGGTGGTTCACCCCTGCATATATCAAGAAGACTCAAGCATCTAAGCTTGGGGATGCCCAAGGCATCCCCTTCTTCATCGACAACATTATCGAGTTCCTCCCCCGAAACTATATTTTTATTCCATCACATCTTATGTGCTTTTTCTTGGAGCGTCGGTTTGTTTTTGTTTTTTGTTTTGTTTGAATAAAATGGATCCTAGCATTCACTTTATGGGAGAGATACACGCTCCGCTGTAGCATATGGACAAGTATGTCCTCGGTTTCTACTCATAGTATTCATGGCGAAGTTTCTCCTTCGTTAAAATGTTATATGGTTGGAATTGGAAAATGATACATGTAGTAATTGCTATAAATGTCTTGGGTAATGTGATACTTGGAAATTGTTGTGCTCATGTTTAAGCTCTTGCATCATATGCTTTGCACCCATTAATGAAGAAATACATAGAGCATGCTAAAATTTGGTTTGCATATTTGGTTTCTCTAAGGTCTAGATAATTTCTAGTATTGAGTTTGAACAACAAGGAAGACGGTGTAGAGTCTTATAATGTTTTCAATATGTCTTTTATGTGAGTTTTGCTGCACCGGTTCATCCTTGTGTTTGTTTCAAATAATCCTTGCTAGCCTAAACCTTGTATCGAGAGGGAATACTTCTCATGCATCCAAAATACTTGAGCCAACCACTATGCCATTTGTGTCCACCATACCTACCTATACTACATGGTATTTTCCCGCCATTCCAAAGTAAATTGCTTGAGTGCTACCTTTAAAATTCCATCATTCACCTTTGCAATATATAGCTCATGGGACAAATAGCTTAAAAACTATTGTGGTATTGAATATGTAATTATGCACTTTATCTCTTATTAAGTTGCTTGTTGTGCGATAACCATGTTTACTCGGGGAACGCCATCAACTCATTGTTGAATTTCATGTGAGTTGCTATGCATGTTCGTCTTGTCTGAAGTAAGGGCGATCTACACTGAGTTGAATGGTTTGAGCATGCATATTGTGAGAGAAGAACATTGGACCGCTAACTAAAGCCATGATTCATGGTGGAAGTTTCAGTTTTGGACAAACATCCTCAAATCTCTAATGAGAAAAGAATTAATTGTTGTCAAATGCTTAAAGCATTAAAAGAGGAGTCCATTATCTCGTTGTCTATGTTGTCCCGGTATGGATGTCTAAGTTGAGAATAATCAAAAGCGAGAAATCCAAATGCGAGCTTTCTCCTTAGACCTTTGTACAAGCGGCATAGAGGTACCCCTTTGTGAAACTTGGTTAAAGCATATGTATTGCGGTGATAATCCAGGTAGTCCAAGCTAATTAGGACAAGGTGCGGGCACTATTGGTACACTATGCATGAGGCTTGCAACTTATAAGATATAATTTACATGATGCATATGCTTTATTACTACCGTTGACAAAATTGTTTCATGTTTTCAAAATCAAAGCTCTAGCACAAATATAGCAATCGATGCTTTTCCTCTATGAGGACCATTCTTTTACTTTCAATGTTGAGTCAGTTCACCTATTTCTCTCCACGTCAAGAAGCAAACACTTGTGTGAACTGTGCATTGATTCCTACATACTTGCTTATTGCACTTATTATATTACTCTATGTTGACAATATCCATGAGATATACATGTTACAAGTTGAAAGCAACCGCTGAAACTTAATCTTCTTTTGTGTTGCTTCAATACCTTTACTTTGAATTATTGCTTTATGAGTTAACTCTTATGCAAGACTTATTGATGCTTGTCTTGAAGTGCTATTCATGAAAAGTCTTTGCTTTATGATTCACTTGTTTACTCATGTCATACACATTGTTTTGATCGCTGCATTCACTACATATGCTTTACAAATAGTATGATCAAGATTATGATGGCATGTCACTCCGTAAATTATCCGTGTTATCGTTTTACCCGCTCGGGACGAGCGTAACTAAGCTTGGGGATGCTGATATGTCTCCAACGTATCGATAATTTCTTATGTTCCATGCCACATTATTGATGTTATCTACATGTTTTATGCACACTTTATGTCATATTCGTGCATTTTCTCGGAACTAACCTATTAACAAGATGCCGAAGTGCCGCTTGTTGTTTTCTGCTGTTTTTGGTTTCAGAAATCCTAGTAAGGAAATATTCTCGGAATTGGACGAAATCAAAGCCCGTGGGCCTATTTTTCCACGAAGCTTCCAGAAGTCCGAAGGAGAGACGAAGAGGGGCCACGAGGGGCCACACCCTAGGGCGGCGCGCCCCCCTTGGCCGCGCGGCCTGTGGTGTGGGGCCCTCGTGCCGCCTCTTGACCTACCCTTCCGCCTACAAATAGCCTCCGTGACGAAACCCCCAGCACCGAGAGCCACGATACGGAAAACCTTCCGCAGACGCCGTCGCCGCCGATCCCATCTCGGGGATCCAGGAGATCGCCTCCGGCACCCTCGCCGGAGAGGGGAATCATCTCCCGGAGGACTCTACGCCGCCATGGTCGCCTCCGGTGTGATGTGTGAGTAGTCTACCCCTGGACTATGGGTCCATAGCAGTAGCTAGATGGTTGTCTTCTCCCCATTGTGCTATCATTGTCGGATCTTGTGAGCTGCCTATCATGATCAAGATCATCTATCTCGTAATTCTATATGTTGCGTTTGTTGGGATCCGATGAATAGAGAATACTTGTTATGTTGATTATCAAAGTTATGCTTATGTGTTGTTTATGATCTTGCATGCTCTCCGTTACTAGTAGATGCTCCGGCCAAGTAGATGCTTGTAACTCCAAGAGGGAGTACTTATGCTCGATAGTGGGTTCATGCCCGCATTGACACCGGGACGATGACGAGAAAGTTCTAAGGTTGTGTTGTGCTGTTGCCACTAGGGATAAAACATTGATGCTATGTCTAAGGATGTAGTTGTTGATTACATTACGCACCATACTTAATGCAATTGTCCGTTGCTTGCTACTTAATACCGGAGGGGTTCGGATGATAACTCGAAGGTGGACTTTTTAGGCATAGATGCAGTTGGATGGCGGTCTATGTACTTTGTCGTAATGCCCAATTAAATCTCACTATACTCATCATGATATGTATGTGCATTGTCATGCTCTCTTTATTTGTCAATTG
>NC_061513.1:231506439-231558531 GCF_022539505.1 Lolium rigidum | reverse complement strand
GGCCTTGGTGAAGGTTTTGCATTTTTACATAAAGTGTATGTAAGTGAGGAATGGGTTTTTCCCATTTTCCTTACTTATCCTCAATTTAGGGTTTTGTGATCTTGATTAGGGTTCCCATAGTAATGGTTACTCATACTAATACTCATCATGGCAATTGCACAAAAGAAATATTACTTATATGCAAGAAACTATATGTGGCACTATATGCATATGTTGTATTTGAGTTTTAAATTTGACTTGGCTTGACCCAAGTGGTGTGGTTGAGTGTTGAAATGGTATATAGGAGTGATCCCACCATTCATAACAAATATTAGGGTCAAGGTTCCCAAATTCATAAATTTGCATTTTTACTCTCATATGCCTCTATGGCATTTTTAGTTTCTTTTTAATTTCTTTGGTTTTACTTTGGATTTGGTTTGATAGATGCTAGGTAGAGTGTATGAAGGTTTTCCAAACTTCTAAACAAGGTAGGAGGGTCTAGGGTTAAGATTTATAAAAATAGCCATAGGCACATATGCCTTTTTCTTATTTAATTTAATTCCTTTTTATTTTGTTTATAATGGATGGTGAGAAGAGGGGTGAGGTTTAGGGTTTAATGGAGTATCTCAATGGTTCACCACTATTTAGAAAGGTAAGAAGGGTATTAGTTAATATTTGCATACTAGGGCTATATGCCCACATATGCCTTTTTATTTTAGTTCCTTCTTATTTGATACTATTTAGTTTTGAGAAGATTAGGGTTTAGGGTTTTGGAATTAGTTTCAATGCAATAAATAAACAATCATGGCAATATCACAACATATAAGCATGCTCACTATGTACCAAACTTAATTTAAGAAAAGTTTTTGTTGGTTCCAAAATTTGGAAAATATGGAAATTCATTTTCTTTGTTTTGTACTTTTTGGGATGTTACACGGCGCCTCGTCGCCCCACTTCGTATCCCTTTCGGTCTTCTGGAAGCTTCGTGGCAAAATAGGACCCTGGGCGTTGATTTCGTCCAATTCCGAGAATATTTCGTTACTAGGATTTCTGAAACCAAAAACAGCAGAAAACAACGAATCGGCTCTTCGGCATCTTGTTAATAGGTTAGTTCCAGAAAATGCACGAATATGTCATAAAGTGTGCATAAAACATGTAGATATCATCAATAATGTGGCATGGAACATAAGAAATTATCGATACGTCGGAGACGTATCAGTGGCATGGTCATCGATCTTCCCATGGAGTCATGTCTTGGGTAGTAGATGAAGCGAGTGTTCTTGATCTTGTTCTCATTTTGTCCACACAGATGGGAAATGGCTTCTTGCATAGCTCTGACTAGTCCTTCCTTCCAAGTGTTTCCCGTTACAGAAAACCATATGGTTTCTCATACCGGGGCTCCAAGCTTTCTTCGTAGATCAGTGGAAACTTCCCACCGAGGTGGTTCTCCGGAGTGGTTGTTGAGGGGTATTCCGAAGAACTCGGGATACGGGTGTCCTAGATATTCCACTTGTTGCTTCAAATCCTTTTCGAACCTTAGGTCGCCTCCGGGACCAAGCTGATAGAACTCCCATTGGTACTCCATCTGTGAGCAATTAGGATAAGTAAGTTAAAGAAATAGTCAAGTGTGCAAAATTTTAGGTAGGCTTGCAAAGAAAGTAGAGTATAGATTTCTCAGTTTTGAAAAAGATCTCAAGGATAAGAGTAAGAACAAGTTTTCACAAATATTCACTTCATTGGTTTTTGAAACTAAGTTTTTCAGACGTCCATTCTAACTAGGGTCTCCTAAGGTCAAACAATGGCTCTGATACCAACTTGTCAACACCCGGATTTTTAAGTCCGGATGCCTATTATGCCATTCACCGCAATCCCAGGAATATTGTTTTTGCGAGACATAATAGATTGATATCACAACACATCATTCATTACAACACATAATCGTCTTACAACAAAGGATCACATGATCCAGTCTTAATACAACATAGTGGATCTAGAGATCCTATTACAAAACACAGAGCGGAAGCGAAATAGCGTAGTAGTAGTCCATCTATTCCACAGGCAACTGTTGACGTCAGGAGTGATCCTAGTTGTCGTAGACGTCCTGCTGTCCTTCTTCCGGGTTCTGGTACTCGTCTTCATAGTCTGGCCATTTGAATAGCCAGGGACACGGCCATGAGTACTTTAAAGTACTCACAAACTAATACTAAGGTAAATACTATCAACTATAGTAAGGGGGTTCTAAGCTCTAGTTTCATTTGCAGAAGGCCAGTTTTATTTCATAAGCACTTTTAATATTCAAAACTTCTTCATTTGCTGAACTCAAGTGGGAACATTAGTGTCATTCCCACAACTCAGTTGTGATTCAAAGTCAAAGCCACCTTTCAATTCAATTCACAAGTCACCATTCATATTTTTAGAAAAGTTCTGATGACGGAACAGTATGGCCTTTCCAACTGTCCATGACCGCGGACGCGGCTATTCGAATAGGTTAAACTCTGCAGAGGTTGTACACTTGTGCCACAACAATTGCAATAGTTAGTCAGGGGTAACTGGCCCTGATTTATTATACGCAGTACGCGAACTACCAATCCTAACCTTTCATTTACATACCCTAGTATAGGCACCTCTCCCCATGAGCTTGGCCTCCCGGTGAAGACGAGACGGTCGCACTGGAAACTGCACAGGGCTTGGGCCGGACATTCACCTCATTTCACGTCATTTCACATCATTCCGTTTGTTGTAGAGGCAGCCTCCGGCATAACCCCGATGACGCTTGTTTTAGAGGGAACCCATACTAAGACACATAAATTTCCAGCTACGCCTTACCCAGATTCAGGTATTGTGGGGGTACTTGTAAAATTGGAATGGTATCGCATCCGAACCCAACCATCAGTTTTGGTAAAATTCACCAAGTCATTCACAAGTCATATTCACCTTCAAAATATTTCAATAGAATGACTCATCATTCCAAGGTTTTCAAAGTTAATTCAATTCACAAGTTCCCAACTAGAGTAGTCACTTTTAATATTGAGCACTAGCAACTAGTCATGAGGGGTGCTAAGTAGTTTGCCTTGCTTCTAGGCTAAGTGTGATGCTCTTGTACTACTCCATAACTAAACCAATTGAATCATAAATCCAAAAAGTAATTTGATAGATAAAATCCAATAAAACTTGTAAAGTAAAAACTTGGGATATGATCATAAAGTAAAAAAGTAATAGTGCCTTGCTCTTGTAGAGCTTTGCACAAATCTATCGTGCATTGATAATAGCTTGCAAACAAAATAGCTTGCATTAGTCTATCTTGCCTTGATTGGTGAGGTGATCAAAGTTTTTTGGCTCTTCCTCTTGGTAGAAGACCTCTTCCTCTTGATAGCCTCCGGTACTAGCTTCTATAAACGAATACGAGGATACAATCACCAAACAACACTTAAGTAATCTTAATTAGCCTTATTGGCTCACACAAATGATCTAGCATCACTATTTAACATTTATTCACAAATTATGCTAGGGTTTCTTACATAGTAATAGGACAATAATTTCCTCTCATTGAAATTGGAGTTAGGGCTTCTATGTAGTTCTTTGGAGAAAATAATTTCCTCTCATTGAATCTTCTTAAGATTTAATCTTCTCAAATAACCAGGTATGATCACATGTTGACCAAGGTCAACACTTCACACTTATTATTTGAGAAGAATGATTTAAATGAGATTCATCATCTCATGTGATTTAAATAACCATTGTAATTTAACTACTATTTTGATTTAAGTTCCTCAAGTGAGCAAGTGTGAACCTAAGAAATAGAGGTCATCACATTACTTCATAACACTTGAGAAAATGATTTAAATGAGGTGCTACACCTCATAGATTTAATTTCCTAAAATTTGAAATAGTTTAAATGGACTAGTATTGACTACATAGCCAATATTTTGCTTCTAGCCCATGATCATACACAGTACCTATATCATATTTTTACATAAAAAATTAGAGTTTGTTAAATGTGAATTATGAGAGGTGGAATCACCTCAAAATTCACAAGGGTTGATTTTTAATATTTATTTGAAAACTGAAAAGTATCTTATTTGTTATTTTTTCTATTCAAAATTTACAAAAGCTATGAGGTTGAGACCAGTGAGGTTAGTTAGATAATTTCATAAGCTTTCTAGAACATTTTGAAACACAAGATTTGGATTTGTAGATTTGAAACTATTTACATTCTAGCACTGCACCAGTATGCAAAATTAAAGGCAAAAGATAAAACGGAATTTAAATTCAAACTGAGGGCGGGAAGAAGTTGGGCCGGCCCAGTTGCTGCCCGGGCCGTGCGTGCATGGCGCATGCACGTCGGGTGCAAGCGGAGCACGCGGCACGTCGGATCGGGATCCCCCCCCGACATTGCAGGCTTGCGGGGGCGATTTCTCTCACCTCGTAGCTCGGATTGAGGCGTGGTTAGGTGCGTTGGAAGGGCTACAACTTTGATGTAGGGCACGGTAGCTATTGTGATAAAAATCTGGGCGGTTTTTGAGGGATGCCGCCGGTGGCCGTGGCGAGCTTGTTGACGCCGGTGAGCTGTGAGGAGAGCGGGAGGGAGGTGCTAGGAGGAGGAAGGGGATGCTGTGAGATGGTGTGGTGCTATCCAGGGCGAGGGGCGGGGTTTATATAGTGTCCAGGGGAGAGGGGCGGGGCATGGCCGGCATGATGGCCATGTCGCCGGGCGCGTGGCTACAGGGCGTTCTGGGCCGAACGGTCATGTCTAGGAGGTAGCTGGGTCCTTGGTGAGGTGACGTGAGAAAGGAGAGGGCAGGGGAAAGTCTCAGTCGATGGGGACGGGCGTGAACTTTGATGTGCCCGAGTTGGTGTCCTTGCACATGGATGGCATGGTAGGGCTGATGTTTGGCTTGGGCAAGGTACTGGCAAGGTCAGTGTGCAGAGGCAAGCCTATGTTACAAGGTGTGTGAGGCTAGTGAAGAGAGTGACATGATGAGCATGGTGGTGGTGACCAAGGGGATGGCATGGCTTGGCATTGGATCTTCTATTCCTTTTCTTCTTGGTCTTTGAGTGCTGCAGGCTTTGTTGAGGTGAGGCCAAGGTGTGTGACATGTTTGGCAAGATGAGAGCACTACTAGAAAACAGGCTATCAGTGGCGCACCAGTTTTTGCTATCAGTGGCACACTAGTGGTGCGCCACTACTATCACGCCACTGCTAACAGGGTACCAGTGGCGCACCACTAGTGCGCCATTGGTATGGAACATAGTAGTGGCGCACCACTAGTGCGCCACAGCTATGAATAGCAGGAAACTAAATTGAAGGGGCAGTGCGCCACCACAACCAACTCGGTGCGCTACTGTTAACATAGGTTGGAAACTGAAAAATGGGGCAAGTGCGCCACCACCGCCACTCGCGTGCGCCACTGTTAACAAACGTAGGAAACAAAAAAAAGCCCTAAACTTGCAGGGCACTGGTAACAGATCGTTGCTCTGGTAATAACAGTAAAATTACAGGGTAGTAAAAGAAAATTACAAGGATCATTTACAGAGAACAACCCTAAAAACAAATCCCAATCTGGATCTTTACAACTAAGAACCCTAAACTTTGCAACTAGAACCCTAATAAAAGAAAAAAAAATGCAATCAAATCCAAATATAAATTCCTCGATCTGGTCGCGCTGTCGTTCGGCATGGTGAAGACCGGCTAATCCTCCGCCGGTGAGGATCCTCGGCAGATCGACGCGGCGGATGGACCGACTGATCCTCCGCCGGTGAGGATCCTCGGCAGATCGATGCAGGGGAGGCGCCAGGCGTGCGTGAAGAGGCGCCGCGCGCCCACGCTGTAGTCCGGCGTGGTGAAGACCGCATGGGCAGGTGGGGATTCCCGCATCGCGCGCCGGCGGATTCGAACGGTTGGTAGCGGGGCTTCACGATGGCGCGGCAGAGCTGCACGATGGCGCGTGGACGGGGAAGGAGGCGGAAGGAGGCGGGGACGGCGAACCGAGAAGATCTCGCAGGAGCGCGCGAAGACGACGGTCTGCTGCGACGCAGCGGAGACCTGGAGCTGATGCATCTGCTGCTGGGCGGCAGAGACATGGAGCTGCTGGCCCAGAATGCCTGGAGCTGCTGCATCTGCTGCTGGGCGGCGGCCTGCTACAACGCGGCGGAGACGGCGGGGGTGGGGCGGCGGCGAGGGAGGGGCGTGCCCAGCACGGGGACCGGCGGTGGCGGGGTGGTGGATTTGGGCTCCATTCCGGCTAAGGTTTGGGGAAGAGAAAAGGGGGTGGTGTGGGGGTGGGTGGGTGCGCAGGTGGTGTGGGGAAGAGAAAAGGGGTGGGTGGGTGCGCAGGTGGTGTTCGTGGCTGTGTGGGTGGGTGGGTGGTGCGCTGCGTGTGCGGTGGGGTCTAGAGAATGTGTGCGGTGATACTAGTTAGGCAGCACAGTGGCGCACACACACAGTGCGCTATTGCTTTTATATCATAGTGGCGCACCATACAGAGTGCGCTATTGCTCTTTAAAGCATGGTGGCGCACCACATATAGGTGCGCCATTGCTATTCGAAATAGCAATGGCGCACCTATATGTGGTGCGCCACTGCTAATCTGAGACTCATCTGTAATTCAGCTTAAAAATTAGTAGTGGCCTACCACTATAGTAGTGCGCCATTGGTAATAAGTTACTAGTGGAGCACCACTTTTTGGTGCGCCACTGCTATATAGCAGTGGAGCACCAGTAAAGTGGTGCGCCACTAATACCATTCTTACGGCTAGGCCTTTTCCTAGTAGTGGAGAGAGCTAGATTGTGCACAATTGATTTTGGCAAAGGTGAGTGACATAGGCCATGGCATTGTCTTTTCCTTTGATGAGATATGCTCAATCCTTGTCTCTGGTGCTTGGCATGGTGGAGTGGTGTGAGGACATGGTACTAGACATGGTGGGCATGATTGGAGAGGACTAGAGAGTGCACACTTGATTTATGCCAAAAAAGTGTATGTGGTACATGCAATGAGTGGCAATCATGAGCATGGTGATCATGGCCAAGGTGGTGTCATCTCATTGATGTGGATTTTCAGAGTACCATGGTGTACTATCAAGGATGGCAAGAGAGAGAGAGAGAAAAAGTGAGAAAGTGATGATTAAAGTGGTTGTACCTCCATTTGATTCTATGTGTACCTCTTCCTTTTAATGCAGTGATCTCTCTTGTACTCATTTTTGATCAAATTTCTGCATGGATGTGTTCTAAATGATGTTGGGCAACTATGTGTGGCATTGGTTTGAAATTTGGAGAGGTTTTGTGAAAATTCAAATAGTGGAGGGAATCTAGAATTTGTTTCAAGGTGGCATCTTGGGTTGACTAAATAGAGCAATGGTCAAAGCTTTGGTCAAAGTGGTCAACACGAAAAATGTTCATCTTGATGAGGTCTTGGATGAGGTTCAAAGAATTGTTAGGGTTTGGTTTAAGAATCTCTTAATAGAAGAGCTCAAAGTGGGTAAGATATTAAAATTGTCAATTTTGACCATTAGTGTATGTAAGCTCATTTTGATTTCATATTTGATTTGAGTTGAGTTTCTTTGGTTCCAAAAGTGTTAATAAGTGTTTAGTATCCATTTCCAACCAATGGGGCAAGCCAAAAGGGTCTAGGTTAAAGATTTGCAAAATTGGCCATAGCCACATATGTGATGAAGTGCATTTTTCTTAGTTTCTTATTTTCTTTTTCTTTGCTTCACTTAGGCATGGCTTAGGGTTTATTTAGTATTAGATTGAGTTTGGTAAAGGTTTCAAACCATTAGGGTAAGGTAGAGGTGCTTAGGTCAAGTTTTGGAAAAATGGCTATGTGCCACATATGCCTCTATGCATATGTTTATTTTATTTTTGTTTCCCATGGGATTTAGTTGATAAGTACTAGGTTAGGTTTGTTGATGTTCTCAAAGCATCTAAACAAGGTAGAAAAGCCTAGGTAAAAGTTTTACCAAAAATAGCATAGGCACATAGGCCCTTTTCTTATTTAATTTCTTTTTATTTGATTTAACTTGGATGGTGAAAGGAGGAGTGAGGTTTAGGGTTTAAGATCATTTCAAAAAATACTATAACAAGCAATCATGGCAATAGAACAAGAATTAAGCAAGATCACTATGTATCAAACTTAATTGAATAAAAGTTTTTGTTGGTTCCAAAATTTGGAAATAGGGAAATTCATTTGTTGTGTTTTGAAATTTTTGGGATGTTACAATCACCCATTTGGGTTCAGTAGAGGGCTAGGGTACCAACCAGTGGTTGTCATCCAGATAGCCCTAACAAATCCATTGAAATGATTGATACGTCTCCGACGTATCGATAATTTCTTATGTTCTATGCCATATTATTGATGATACCTACATGTTTTATGCACACTTTATGTCATATTCGTGCATTTTCTGGAACTAACCTATTAACAAGATGCCGAAGTGCCAGCTCCGTTTTCTCGCTGTTTTTGGTTTCGTAAATCCTAGTAACGAAATATTCTCGGAATTGGACGAAACGAAGACCCAGGGGCCTATTTTGCCACGAACCTTCCGAAGACCGAAGAGCATACGAAGTGGGGCCACGAGGTGGCGACACCACATGGCGGCGCGGCCAAGGGGGGCCCGCGCCGCCCTATGGTGTGGGCCCCTCGTCGGCCCCCGACTCGCCCTTCCGCCTACTTAAAGCCTCCGTCGCGAAACCCCCGAGGCGAAAAACCACGATACGGAAAACCTCACCGAGACGCCGCCGCCGCCGATCCCATCTCGGGGATTCTCGGAGATCTCCTCCCGCACCTCGCCGGAGAGGGGATTCATCTCCCGGAGGACTCTACACCGCCATGGTCGCCTCCGGAGTGATGAGTGAGTAGTTCACCCCCGGACTATGGGTCCATAGCAGTAGCTAGATGGTTGTCTTCTCCTCATTGTGCTTCATTGTTGGATCTTGTGAGCTGCCTAACATGATCAAGATCATCTATCCGTAATACTCTATGTTGTGTTTGTCGGGATCCGATGGATAGAGAATACCATGTTATGTTAATTATCAAGTTATTACATATGTGTTGTTTATGATCTTGCATGCTCTCCGTTACTAGTAGAGGCTCGGCCAAGTTTTTGCTTTTAACTCCAAGAGGGAGTATTTATGCTCGATAGTGGGTTCATGCCCGCATTGACACCGGGACAAGTGACGTAAAGTTCTAAGGTTGTGTTGTGCCGTTGCCACTAGGGATAAAACATTGGCGCTATGTCCGAGGATGTAGTTGTTGATTACATTACGCACCATACTTAATGCAATTGTCTCGTTGCTTTGCAACTTAATACCGGAAGGGGTTCGGATGATAACCCGAAGGTGGACTTTTTAGGCATAGATGCAGCTTGGATGGCGGTCTATGTACTTTGTCGTAATGCCCAATTAAATCTCACTATACTTATCATGTCATGTATGTGCATTGTTATGCCCTCTCTATTTGTCAATTGCCCGACCGTAATTTGTTCACCCAACATGCTTTTATCTTATGGGAGAGACACCTCTAGTGAACTCGTGGACCCCGGTCCATTCTTTTAATACCGAAATACAAATCTGCCGCAATACTTGTTTTACTATTTTCTCTCGCAAACAATCATCTTCCACACAATACGGTTAATCCTTTGTTACAAGCAAGCCGGTGAGATTGACAACCTCACTGTTTCGTTGGGGCAAAGTACTTTGGTTGTGTTGTGCAGGTTCCACGTTGGCGCCGGAATCTCCGGTGTTGCGCCGCACTACATCCCGCCGCCATCAACCTTCAACGTGCTTCTTGACTCCTACCGGTTCGATTAAACCTTGGTTTCTTATCGAGGGAAACTTGCCGCTGTGCGCATCACACCTTCCTCTTGGGGTTCCCAACGGACGTGTCAACTACACGCATCAAGCAAATTTCCGGCGCCGTTGCCGGGGAGATCAAGACACGCTGCAAGGGGAGTCTCCACTTCTCAATCTCTTTACTTTGTTTTTGTCTTGCTTTATTTTATTTACTACTTTGTTTGCTGCATTATATCAAAACATAAAAAAATTAGTTGCTAGCTTTACTTTATTTACCGTCTTGTTTGCTATATCAAAAACACAAAAAAATTAGTTTACTTGCATTTACTTTATCTAGTTTGCTTTATTTACTATTGCTAAAATGGCCAACCCTGAAAATACTAAGTTGTGTGACTTCACTAGCACAAATAATAATGATTTCCTATGCACACCTATTGCTCCACCTCGCTACTACAGCAGAATTCTTTGAAATTAAACCTCGCTTTACTTAATCTTGTCATGAGAGAGCAATTTTCTCGGTGTTAGTTCCGATGATGCCGCTGCCCATCTCAATAATTTTGTTGAACTATGTGAAATGCAAAAATATAAAGATGTAGATGGTGACATTATAAAATTAAAATTGTTTCCTTTCTCATTAAGAGGAAGAGCTAAAGATTGGTTGCTATCTCTCGCCTAAGAATAGTATTGATTCATGGACTAAATGCAAGGATGCTTTTATTGGTAGATATTATCCCCCGCTAAAATTATATCTTTGAGGAGTAGCATAATGAATTTTAAACAATTGGATAATGAACATGTTGCTCAAGCTTGGGAAAGAATGAAATCTCTCGGTTAAAAATTGCCCAACCCATGGACCGACTACTTGGATGATCATCCAAACCTTCTATGCAGACTAAATTTTTCTTCGCGGAATTTATTGGATTCAGCTGCTGGAGGTACCTTTATGTCCATCACTCTTGGTGAAGCAACAAAGCTCCTTGATAATATGATGGTTAATTACTCGAATGGCACACTGAAAGAGCTCCACAAGGTAAGAAGGTAAATTCTCGTTGAAGAATCCTCTTCCTTGAATGATAAGGTTGATGCTATTATGTCTATGCTTGCGAATGATAGGACTAATGTTGATCCTAATAATGTTCCATTAGCTTCATTGGTTGCCCAAGAAGAACATGTTGATGTAAACTTCATTAAAAATAATAATTTCAACAACAATGCTTATCTAACAATTCTAGTAATAACTATAGGCCATATCCTTATAATAATGGTAACGGTTATGCTAATTCTTATGGGAATTCTTACAACAATAATAGGAATACACCCCTGGACTTGAAGCCATGCTTAAAGAATTTATTAGTACACAAACCGCCTTTAACAAATCTGTTGAGGAAAAGCTCAATAAAATTGATATTCTTGTTTCTAGAGTTGATAGTCTTGCCTCCGATGTTGATCTTTTGAAATCGAAAGTTATGCCTAATAGGGATATTGAAAATAAAATTGTTACTACAGCAAATGCCATCCAAGTTAGAATTAATGAGAATATAAGATTAATGGCTGAACTGCGTGCTAGGTGGGATAGAGAAGAAAATGAAAAACTAGCTAAAAAGGAAAATGTAGCTAAAGTTTGGACTATTACCACCACTAGCAATGCTAATGATTCATATGTTGCTGCACCTCCTACTATCAATGGTAAAATAATTGGTGTTGGCAATGCTTCTACTCCTAGTGCAAAGCGCGCAAAATTACCCGAAACCGCTAAAACCGCTGAAACCGCTTGTGATAAAACCGCTGAAATTTTTTCCAACCTTGGGGATGATAATCCCATTGCTTTAGATTGTAATGATTTAGATTTTGATGATTGCCACATCTCTGAAGTTATAAAGTTCTTGCAAAAACTTGCTAAGAGTCCCAATGCTAGCGCTATAAACTTGGCTTTCACAAAACATATTACAAATGCTCTCATAAAAGCTAGAGAAGAGAAACTAAAACTTGAAACTTCTATTCCTAGAAAGCTAGAGGATGGTTGGGAGCCCATCATTAAAATGAGAGTCAAAGATTTTGATTGTAATGCTTTATGTGATCTTGGTGCAAGTATTTCGTTATGCCTAAAAAAGTCTATGATATGCTTGACTTGCCACCATTGAAAAATTGTTATTTGGATGTTAATCTCGCCGATAATGCTAAAAAGAAACCTTTGGGGAAAGTTGATAATGTTCATATTATGGTTAACAATAACCTTGTCCCCGTTGATTTTGTTGTCTTGGATATTGAATGCAATGCATCTTGCCCCATTATATTGGGAAGACCTTTTCTTCGAACCGTTGGTGCTACTATTGATATGAAGGAAGGTAATATTAAATATCAATTTCCTCTCAAGAAAGGTATGGAACACTTCCCTAGAAAGAGAATGAAGTTACCTTATGATTCTATTATTAGAACAAATTATGATGTTGATGCTTCATCTCTCGATGTTACTTGAGTTACACTTTCTCGCGCCTAGCCGAAAGGCGTTAAAGAAAAGCGCTTATGGGAGACAACCCATGTTTTTACTACAGTATTTTTGTTTTATATTTGTGTCTTGGAAGTTGTTTACTACTGTAGCAACCTCTCCTTATCTTAGTTTTGATGTTTTGTTGTGCCAAGTAAAGTCTTTGATAGTAAAGTAAGTACTAGATTTGGATTACTGCGTAGCTCCAGCATTTCTTTGCCGTCACGAATCTGGGTCTATCTCCCCGTAGGTAGCTCAGAAAATTAAGCCAATTTACGAGCATGATCCTCAGATATGTACGCAACTTTCATTCAATTTGAGCATTTTCATTTGAGCAAGTCTGGTGGCCTAATAAAATCCATCTTTACGGATCTGTTCTGTTTTGACAGATTCTGCCTTTTATTTCGCATTGCCTCTTTTGCTATGTTGGATGAATTTCTTTGATCCATTAATGTCCAAGTAGCTTTATGCAATGTCCAGAAGTGTTAAGAATGATTGTGTCACCTCTGAACATGTGAATTTTTATTATGCACTAACCCTCTAATGAGTTGTTTCGAGTTTGGTGTGGAGGAAGTTTTCAAGGATCAAGAGAGGAGTATGATGCAATATGATCAAGGAGAGTGAAAGCTCTAAGCTTGGGGATGCCCCGTGGTTCACCCCTGCATATTCTAAGAAGACTCAAGCGTCTAAGCTTGGGGATGCCCAAGGCATCCCCTTCTTCATCGACAACATTATCAGGTTCCTCCCCCGAAACTATATTTTTATTCCGTCACATCTTATGTACTTTGCTTGGAGCGTCGGTTTGTTTTTGTTTTTTGTTTTGTTTGAATAAAATGGATCCTAGCATTCACTTTATGGGAGAGAGACACGCTCCGCTGTAGCATATGGACAAATATGTCCTTAGGCTCTACTCATAGTATTCATGGCGAAGTTTCATCTTCGTTAAATTGTTATATGGTTGGAATTGGAAAATGCTACATGTAGTAACTCTAAAATGTCTTGGATAATTTGATACTTGGCAATTGTTGTGCTCATGTTTAAGCTCTTGCATCATATACTTTGCACCCATTAATGAAGAAATACTTAGAGCTTGCTAATTTGGTTTGCATATTTGGTTTCTCTAGAGTCTAGATAACATCTAGTATTGAGTTTTGAACAACAAGGAAGACGGTATGGAGTCTTATAATGTTTACAATATGTCTTTTATGTGAGTTTTGCTGTACCGTTCATCCTTGTGTTTGTTTCAAATAACCTTGCTAGCCTAAACCTTGTATCGAGAGGGAATACTTCTCATGCATCCAAAATACTTGAGCCAACCACTATGCCATTTGTGTCCACCATACCTACCTACTACATGGTATTTATCCGCCATTCCAAAGTAAATTGCTTGAGTGCTACCTTTAAAATTCCATCATTCACCTTTGCAATATATAGCTCATGGGACAAATAGCTTAAAAACTATTGTGGTATTGAATATGTACTTATGCACTTTATCTCTTATTAAGTTGCTTGTTGTGCGATAACCATGTTTCGGGGACGCCATCAACTATTCTTTGTTGAATATCATGTGAGTTGCTATGCATGTCCGTCTTGTCTCGAAGTAAGAGAGATCTACCACCTTCATGGTTGGAGCATGCATATTGTTAGAGAAGAACATTGGGCCGCTAACTAAAGCCATGATTCATGGTGGAAGTTTCAGCTTTGGACATATATCCTCAATCTCATATGAGAATAATAATTGTTGCCACATGCTTATGCATTAAAGAGGAGTCCATTATCCGTTGTCCATGTTGTCCCGGTATGGATGTCTAAGTTGAGAATAATCAAAAGCGAGAAATCCAAAATGCGAGCTTTCTCCTTAGACCTTTGTACAGCGGCATGGAGGTACCCCATTGTGACACTTGGTTAAAACATGTGCATTGCAAAGATCCGGTAGTCCAAGTTAATTAGGACAAGGTGCGGGCACTATTAGTATACTATGCATGAGACTTGCAACTTGTAAGATATAATGTACATAACTCATATGCTTTATTACTACCGTTGACAAAATTGTTTCATGTTTTCAAAATAAAAGCTCTAGCACAAATATAGCAATCGATGCTTTCCTCTTTGAAGGACCATTCTCTTTACTTTTATGTTGAGTCAGCTCACCTATCTCTCTCCACCTCAAGAAGCAAACACTTGTGTGAACTCGTGCATTGATTCCTACATACTTGCATATTGTACTTGTTATATTACTCTATGTTGACAATTATCCATGAGATATACATGTTACAAGTTGAAAGCAACCGCTGAAACTTAATCTTCCTTTGTGTTGCTTCAATGCCTTTACTTTGATTTATTGCTTTATGAGTTAACTCTTATGCAAGACTTATTAATACTTGTCTTGAAGTACTATTCATGAAAAGTCTTTGCTTTATGATTCACTTGTTTACTCATGTCATTACCATTGTTTTGATCGCTGCATTCACTACATATGTTTACAAATAGTATGATCAAGGTTATGATGGCATATCACTTCGTAAATTATCTTTGTTATCGTTTTACCTCGCTCGGGACGAGCAGTAACTAAGCTTGGGGATGCTTGATACGTCTCCGACGTATCGATAATTTCTTATGTTCTATGCCATATTATTGATGATACCTACATGTTTTATGCACACTTTATGTCATATTCGTGCATTTTCCGGAACTAACCTATTAACAAGATGCCGAAGTGCCGCTCTCGTTTTCTCGCCGTTTTTGGTTTCGTAAATCCTAGTAACGAAATATTCTCGGAATTGGACGAAACGAAGACCCAGTGGGCCTATTTTGCCACGAACCTTCCGTAAGACCGAAGAGCATACGAAGTGGGGCCACGAGGTGGCGACACCACATGGCGGCGCGGCCAGGGGGGCCCGCGCCGCCCTATGGTGTGGGCCCCTCGTCGGCCCCCGACTCGCCCTTCCGCCTACTTAAAGCCTCCGTCGCGAAACCCCCGAGGCGAAAAACCACGATACGGAAAACCTCACCGAGACGCCGCCGCCGCCGATCCCATCTCGGGGGATTCTCGGAGATCTCCTCCGCACCCCGCCGGAGAGGGGATTCATCTCCCGGAGGACTCTACACCGCCATGGTCGCCTCCGGAGTGATGAGTGAGTAGTTCACCCCCGGACTATGGGTCCATAGCAGTAGCTAGATGGTTGTCTTCTCCTCATTGTGCTTCATTGTTGGATCTTGTGAGCTGCCTAACATGATCAAGATCATCTATCTGTAATACTCTATGTTGTGTTTGTCGAGATCCGATGGATAGAGAATACCATGTTATGTTAATTATCAAGTTATTACATATGTGTTGTTTATGATCTTGCATGCTCTCCGTTACTAGTAGAGGCTCTGGCCAAGTTTTTGCTTTTAACTCCAAGAGGGAGTATTTATGCTCGATAGTGGGTTCATGCCCGCATTGACACTCGGGACAAGGACGTAAAGTTCTAAGGTTGTGTTGTGCCGTTGCCACTAGGGATAAAACATTGGCGCTATGTCCGAGGATGTAGTTGTTGATTACATTACGCACCATACTTAATGCAATTGTCTCGTTGCTTTGCAACTTAATACCGGAAGGGGTTCGGATGATAACCTGAAGGTGGACTTTTTAGGCATAGATGCAGTTGGATGGCGGTCTATGTACTTTGTCGTAATGCCCAATTAAATCTCACTATACTTATCATGCCATGTGTGACGCCCCGGAACCGGTACCATGAGGATCCCAGCGAACCCGCCGAAATCCGCATGATATCGATTCAGGGACGCCCTCCGACACGACGTGTGCGACGAATCACACACGTGATGCCAGAGGAATTAACACGAGCGGTAACATTACAACAGGATTACAATAGAGCCCACAAGATACATATATTACAACAACGACTCCAACGAGTCAAGATACAAATATACAATACAAAGATCCAAATCATACAGAAAGATCGAATACGTCCGAGTACGGACAAGATACAAATTGGACTAAGAGTCCCGAAGATAACCGATGGCGTCCATAACCCTGCCTGGGCCAAGCCGGAAGGGTAACCTTGCTAACGTCATCATCTCGTACCTGTCAAAGTCGGGCCATCGGTTGCCGACGGAAGGGGAGGAGACAAAAAGAAAGGAAGGCGAGGGTAAGTACCATTGGCACGTACTTGCGAGACAAGACCAGCTATGCTCGCTGGTGGGCGGTATAAACTTCACCCGGCTATATGTGGAGTTTAGCGGCAGCAAAGCTACTATCCAATAGAGACACGCTACAACATCCGTCTACTCAGAGAAGATAAGAGAGCGCACAAGGTAACAGATAAATACTACACAAACATAACCCAGCCAATGCGATCCCCCTTCGCCAAGAGGTATTGCAAAGGCACACACACTTTTGAAAGAGTTTTATTAGCAAATTATTAACAACAGGAAATAAGGTGTAAGTTGTTCTATGATCAAGCTATACAATTCCAAGTCGTCCATAACCGCGGACACGGCTTATCGATAAGATGTACACCCTGCAGGGGTTGCCCAAATGTAACCATACGCATGCTCGAACCCACTTACTACAGGTGGAGTCTCACATCAAGACCGTTCCCAATGCAAGAGAAAGTTTAATGGGAGCCACCCAACTAAGCTACCCGTGACGAAGTCCGGCCGTACTCCGATACGGACCCAGAGGTTTGCGTCGGCTTCCAAGGCGGGCACTAACGACCGGCCAAGGATAAAGAGTCCCGCGTTATGAGTACAGTACAGAATATAAACACCCGAAGGCAACAGGAGGTAAATCGTGCATCGTGCATATGGGCAAATAAAACCAAGGTTGTGGCTCCCAATAAACAGACTCGAGGAAAGGTAGTGGGTGATGGGGGTCCCATTCCCCCACGTACGGGTAGAGCGCTCAATCTCGGAACAGATAACAAGAACTCGGGTCCTAGGGGACATTAGCAAGTCAAAGTTCCGATGCTTTCGCAAAGGGGCTCACAGATGCCTCTGCTTACAATTTTAGTTGTTAATAATAAAGTAAAGGGTGATTATCTCCAACAAATGATATAGCATGTAAAAACCTCCCAACAACCCAACATATCCCGATAACAGATCGAGATAAACAACAGAGCCTAAACACGCCTACGACTCGCAAGGCTGGCAAACAACAAACAATAGGTAGGGCGAGGAGGTGTATCTCGGACATATAGGTAACAGGTGGATAGGACACGTGACACAACAGAATCGCAACACAAGGATAGCAATAGATCAAAAGAGCATGTAAAAGTAAAATAGGTGAAGGGGTGGGCTCGCCTGTGAAAAGCTGCAGAAGAACTTGTCGTATCTCACAACACCACTTCGTGATCCTATCCGTGAAGAAGCAAATGCTGGAACACACAACGTATGCAATCTTACTACTACGGATAAAGAACCAGCATGCTCCAGATGATATGCATGACATGGCAAGGATGATGCGGCGGTGTAACTTATCCATATTAATCGGAGTCGGAACCCCGGACAAACAAATTAGGTTGGAGTTGCATTTTCTACCGGAAAAGTTAAGTGGTTGTTAGCATGGCATAGCATGGTAAGGGTGAGCTACTTCAAAGTTAAATGGAACCGGGACAACATTTATATAATATCCCACATATTCCATATGTTACATATTAGGTGGTAATGCAAACTAGCACGAAATTATATGATGCATGATGCAACAGCAAGCATGGATGGCATATTAATGTTCAGCACATTTTTCTGATCAACTTTCATATAAAATACATTTCAATCGGAGTTACGGATTAGGAGATATGATTTTTGCAAGATTTGAACAATTTATGCAAAAACAAAATAGGAAGGGCGAGCCGGGCCGGACCTGCACTGTCCAGGGCCCGATCTGGCCTGCTGGTGGCGATGGTTAGCTTCGGGCCGCGCGGGGCAACGGGCTGCCGGGAAGATCTGGGCCGAGGCCCGTCGGGCGCCGGATCTGAGCAGTGAAGGGCACAAAAAGGTTGGGATTAATTCGTCTTCACTGGGATTTGAGCACACGATCAACTGTGTGAGGGATCAACAGACAAACCATTACGCTGCTAATACAGATTGTGTTAAAAGGAGGGTGCGGCGCAACTTAACCAAGTCAAAGCGGAGCTCAGGGGCTAGAACATCCATGGCGGACAGAGATCAAATCAAGGACGGATCTGTCGTTCGAGGCCGAACCGGGATGAGTTAGTGGCCTTCGGGGTTGCGCCTCAACATGGGGAAACCGATGGAGGGGTGCGGACTCCGGGGGGTCGCCGGAGAGCCACCGACGGCGAGGTCCTGCGGCCAAGAGAGGTGGTCAACGGCGACATAATAGACGACGACGAGAACGAGGCGGGGAAGAGGTCCAGGAGATTCACAACGTTACCGGGAGCACGAAGGTGATCTCGGATGATCCGGGGAGGTCGAGCGGCGTCGGAATCCTCGCCGGAGTTCAACCGGCCGGAGTAAGAAACGGCGAAATTGACGGTGATTCCGAGCACACCCGGCTCGACTAGGGGTACCGGAAGAACAAGGAGTTCGAGGAGCACCCGCCGGTGCCCTCGGAAGGGCGAGGGTGGCCCGCAACGGCGGCGCCATGGAGAGGTGGAGGAGGTATCGTGGGGTTTCTCTCCTTCGGTTCATGGCTTGGAGAGGAAGAAGAAAAAGGGGAGGAGAAGATAAGGAGGAGCGATGGAGTGGTTGGCTGGCTCCGGAGATAAAGCGAGGGGAGGACCACACGGGGGAGGCTGGAGACGGCGATGGAGAGGCGAGCACGCTCCTCTCGTGCTCGTGCGAAGGAAAAGAGAAGAGAAGACTTTGTCTTCGGTCGAAGAGGTACGGGCCGAGTTGTGATGGGCTGAGCTGGAGGGAGGATGCGGGCCAAAGAGAGAGAGAGAGGAGCTGGGCCGCCGGGAGAAGAGGGATCCAGAGAGAGGCCTGGTTTTCTCCTTTGTTTTTTTTTGAAAACTGTTTTCAACTTGAAAACAAACCAAAAGCAGAATAGGTTTTATTGAAATCAGAAAACATTAAAATAATTTTATTTTGTTTAAAATAGTTTGTGTTATGATTTTGTTAAAGAATAGAAAGGAGGGGGTTATCATAGAGACCATATGAGGGAAAACAAAATAAGTAGGGATTATAAAATAATTTTGTTTTGTTGAAAAAAATCATGTGTATGATGCATGCATGATGTCATGATGATGCACAAAAGAAAATAACAAACAAATCTAGTAGGGGTACTACCTGGGCCGTTACAATCGACACCACTAACAAGGGATCGCGCCCCGAGATCCCGCCTCAAGGTACGGGGGAGAGAGGTGAACTATCGGATCTTCAGACGGCGTGTCGATCTCCTCGACACCACTAACAAGATTTCTTGCTCCACATGGATCGGCGACACCACTAACAAGATGTTGTTCCGGTGTTGATGATGCGCTTCCGTCGGGATCCTCCGAAGATTGGACCTAATAGGTGAGGGGGCAAAGATCGTCCAACCCACGTAGAAACCTAAGACTCGGAGAACTCAGATAAGAGAGAAGACTCAAAACGCGCATGGATAAGAGGAGAAAGAATAGAGGTAAGGAGAAAAATAGAGCTAATCAGATCTATCCAACGAATTTTTAGAAAATAGTTTTGACACTCTAAACTCAACGATCGTTGGCAAGGTTATCCTAAAGGCTGGACTAGTGGGGTACCGTCAACCTGAGGCTCTGATACCAACTTGTGACGCCCCGGAACCGGTACCATGAGGATCCCAGCGAACCCGCCGAAATCCGCATGATATCGATTCAGGGACGCCCTCCGACACGACGTGTGCGACGAATCACACACGTGATGCCAGAGGAATTAACACGAGCGGTAACATTACAACAGGATTACAATAGAGCCCACAAGATACATATATTACAACAACGACTCCAACGAGTCAAGATACAAATATACAATACAAAGATCCAAATCATACAGAAAGATCGAATACGTCCGAGTACGGACAAGATACAAATTGGACTAAGAGTCCTGAAGATAACCAGTGGCGTCCATAACCCTGCCCAGGCCAAGCCGGAAGGGTAACCTTGCTAACGTCATCATCTCGTACTGTCAAAGTCGGGCCATCGGTTGCCGACGAAGGGGAGGAGACAAAAAGAAAGGAAGGCGAGGGTAAGTACCATTGGCACGTACTTGCGAGACAAGACCAGCTATGCTCGCTGGTGGGCGGTATAAACTTCACCCGGCTATATGTGGAGTTTAGCGGCAGCAAAGCTACTATCCAATAGAGACACGCTACAACATCCGTCTACTCAGAGAAGATAAGAGAGCGCACAAGGTAACGGATAAATACTACACAAACATAACCCAGCCAATGCGATCCCCTTCGCCAAGAGGTATTGCAAAGGCACACACACTTTTGAAAGAGTTTTATTAGCAAATTATTAACAACAGGAAATAAGGTGTAAGTTGTTCTATGATCAAGCTATACAATTCCAAGTCGTCCATAACCGCGGACACGGCTTATCGATAAGATGTACACCCTGCAGGGGTTGCCCAAATGTAACCATACGCATGCTCGAACCCACTTACTACAGGTGGAGTCTCACATCAAGACCGTTCCCAATGCAAGAGAAAGTTTAATGGGAGCCACCCAACTAAGCTACCCGTGACGAAGTCCGGCCGTACTCCGATACGGACCCAGAGGTTTGCGTCGGCTTCCAAGGCGGGCACTAACGACCGGCCAAGGATAAAGAGTCCCGCGTTATGAGTACGGTGCATGAATATAAACACCCGAAGGCAACGGGAGGTAAATCGTGCATCGTGCATATGGGCAAATAAAACCAAGGTTGTGGCTCCCAATAAACGGACTCGAGGAAAGGTAGTGGGTGATGGGGGTCCCATTCCCCCACGTACGGGTAGAGCGCTCAATCTCGGAACGGATAACAAGAACTCGGGTCCTAGGGGACATTAGCAAGTCAAAGTTCCGATGCTTTCGCAAAGGGGCTCACAGATGCCTCTGCTTACAATTTTAGTTGTTAATAATAAAGTAAAGGGTGATTATCTCCAACAAATGATATAGCATGTAAAAACCTCCCAACAACCCAACATATCCCGATAACAGATCGAGATAAACAACGAGCCTAAACACGCCTACGACTCGCAAGGCTGGCAAACAACAAACAATAGGTAGGGCGAGGAGGTGTATCTCGGACATATAGGTAACAGGTGGATAGGACACGTGACACAACAGAATCGCAACACAAGGATAGCAATAGATCAAAAGAGCATGTAAAAGTAAAATAGGTGAAGGGGTGGGCTCGCCTGTGAAAAGCCGTGAGAAGAACTTGTCGTATCTCACAACACCACTTCGTGATCCTATCCGTGAAGAAGCAAATGCTGGAACACACAACGTATGCAATCTTACTACTACGGATAAAGAACCAGCATGCTCCAGATGATATGCATGACATGGCAAGGATGATGCGGCGGTGTAACTTATCCATATTAATCGGGTCGGAACCCTGGACAAACAAATTAGGTTGGAGTTGCATTTTCTACCGGAAAAGTTAAGTGGTTGTTAGCATGGCATAGCATGGTAAGGGTGAGCTACTTCAAAGTTAAATGGAACCGGGACAACATTTATATAATATCCCACATATTCCATATGTTACATATTAGGTGGTAATGCAAACTAGCACGAAATTATATGATGCATGATGCAACAGCAAGCATGGATGGCATATTAATGTTCAGCACATTTTTCTGATCAACTTTCATATAAAATACATTTCAATCGGAGTTACGGATTAGGAGATATGATTTTTGCAAGATTTGAACAATTTATGCAAAAACAAAATAGGAAGGGCGAGCCGGGCCGGACCTGCACTGTCCAGGGCCCGATCTGGCCTGCTGGTGGCGATGGTTAGCTTCGGGCCGCGCGGGGCAACGGGCTGCCGGGAAGATCTGGGCCGAGGCCCGTCGGGCGCCGGATCTGAGCAGTGAAGGGCACAAAAAGGTTGGGATTAATTCGTCTTCACTGGGATTTGAGCACACGATCAACTGTGTGAGGGATCAACAGACAAACCATTACGCTGCTAATACAGATTGTGTTAAAAGGAGGGTGCGGCGCAACTTAACCAAGTCAAAGCGGAGCTCAGGGGCTAGAACATCCATGGCGGACAGAGATCAAATCAAGGACGGATCTGTCGTTCGAGGCCGAACCGGGATGAGTTAGTGGCCTTCGGGGTTGCGCCTCAACATGGGGAAACCGATGGAGGGGGTGCGGACTCCAGGGGGTCGCCGGAGAGCCACCGACGGCGAGGTCCTGCGGCCAAGAGAGGTGGTCAACGGCGACATAATAGACGACGACGAGAACGAGGCGGGGAAGAGGTCCAGGAGATTCACAACGTTACCAGGAGCACGAAGGTGATCTCGGATGATCCAGGGGAGGTCGAGCGGCGTCGGAATCCTCGCCGGAGTTCAACCGGCCGGAGTAAGAAACGGCGAAATTGACAGGTGATTCCGAGCACACCCGGCTCGACTAGGGGTACCGGAAGAACAAGGAGTTCGAGGAGCACCCGCCGGTGCCCTCGGAAGGGCGAGGGTGGCACCGCAACGGCGGCGCCATGGAGAGGTGGAGGAGGTACTTGTGGGGTTTCTCTCCTTCGGTTCATGGCTTGGAGAGGAAGAAGAAAAAGGGGAGGAGAAGATAAGGAGGAGCGATGGAGTGGTTGGTCGGCTCCGAGAGATAAAGCGAGGGGAGGACCACACGGGGGAGGCTGGAGACAGCGATGGAGAGGCGAGCACGCTCCTCTCGTGCTCGTGCGAAGGAAAAGAGAAGAGAAGACTTTGTCTTCGGTCGAAGAGGTACGGGCCGAGTTGTGATGGGCTGAGCTGGAGGGAGGATGCGGGCCAAAGAGAGAGAGAGGAGCTGGGCCGCCGGGAGAAGAGGGATCCGAGAGAGAGGCCTGGTTTTCTCCTTTGTTTTTTTTGAAAACTGTTTTCAACTTGAAAACAAACCAAAAGCGAGAATAGGTTTTATTGAAATCGAGAAAACATTAAAATAATTTTATTTTGTTTAAAATAGTTTGTGTTATGATTTTGTTAAAGAATAGAAAGGAGGGGTTATCATAGAGACCATATGAGGGAAAACAAAATAAGTAGGGATTATAAAATAATTTTGTTTTGTTGAAAAAAATCATGTGTATGATGCATGCATGATGTCATGATGATGCACAAAAGAAAATAACAAACAAATCTAGTAGGGGTACTACCTGGGCCGTTACACCATGTATGTGCATTGTTATGCCCTCTCTATTTGTCAATTGCCCGACTGTAATTTGTTCATCCAACATGCTTTTATCTTATGGGAGAGACACCTCTAGTGAACTGTGGACCCCGGTCCATTCTTTTAATACTTGAAATACAAATCTGCTTGCAATACTTGTTTTACTATTTTCTCTGCAAACAATCATCTTCCACACAATTCGGTTAATCCTTTGTTACAGACAAGCCGGTGAGATTGACAACCTCATCTGTTTCGTTGGGGCAAAGTACTTTGGTTGTGTTGTGCGGGTTCCACGTTGGCGCCGGAATCTCGGTGTTGCGCCGCACTACATCCTGCCGCCATCAACCTTCAACGTGCTTCTTGACTCCTACTGGTTCGATTAAACCTTGGTTTCTTACTGAGGGAAACTTGCGCTGTGCGCATCACACCTTCCTCTTGGGGTTCCCAACGGACGTGTCAACTACACGCATCAATGATCATCACTGAACCACAGTTCACATCATTCATCCATCTATTAAAACAAGATAAACAGATAAATGAAACAGACAAGCAATTGATGCACCAGGGCCTTGCAAATGATCCAATGGATCATGGCAAGCATCCACTGATGCTTAAGCAAGCACCAGCACACATCAGGCCAAGCCTGTGTGATGCTCACACAGCACAGAGTGAGCCATAGTGAGGCACAGATAGGGAACCACATTTTTTCACAAGCAACTGTTGATCAATTGATCATCAGAGCTTGCTAGCTCTTGCTATAGATTGCCATAGCCAAGTACAGCAACAAGAATTAACCAGCTACTGAAGAAATCCAACCAAGTCATAACTGAATAAATAGATAACTGAATTAATGACTTTATGATTGTATCCAGAAGCACATCAAAGGCTTGATGAACCACTGGATCATGATACACAAGTAAAGCACATATCACTTATCACTTAATAATACTGTTAAGCCAACAGCAATGCTCAATTGAGCATACTCATGAAATCAAGCACAAGCTATAGCACATAAGAGCTCTGGCACTTGCAAATTTGCAAGCATTATACACAATCATCAAGCCAGGGCAGCATAAATGAATATACTTGAGTATTTAGCAAGTATAATAATAAGAACAGAGGCACAGAGATAGAATTAAGCAAGAATTGCAAGCATAGGAAAGCATAGGCAAGCACTGAGCCTAGGGAATCTTGCACAGAAGATTGGCAGGGCTGCACACAGCAGTAACACAAGCACTGGCATGGTCATGGTAGCAATGGCCAAGGCCAGTGAAGCACAGCATCACAAACAGCACAGCTGCAGCGCAGTAGCATATGAATACACAGCTAGCTGGACATAGCAGCAGAGCATCAACACGGCAGGCATCTCCACGAGGTGGAGCAGCCGTTGCCGAAGCTAGAGGATGAGGAAGAAGAACGAGGCACAAGGGAGAGAGAGAAGGGTGGGCGCACGTACCCGGGGTGAGCGGAGCGGCGAGTCGCGGCCATGGCGGCCACGGCGGCGCGCGCCGAGTGCACGGCAGCACCTGGCCAGGCTAGGCCACGCTCAGACAAGCGCCGCAGCGCCCCGGACCACTGCGGCGAGGCCCACGGCGGCGCCATCGCGCCAGGAACCCTAGGAGTAGTGAGATCGCCGCGGATCCCGTAACCCTAGCCACGGCGAGGGGGTCGAGGACAAGCAGGAGCAACGCCAGCTCCAGATCGACGCGGAGGAGAAGGACCAGCGTCAGGAGGCGGTTCGATTGCGCCCCATGGCGAGGGCCATGGCGGTCGGAGTTCGCCGGAATCGGCCGGCGACGGCGAGGGCGAGACAGGTCGCCAGAGAGAAGGGGATTAGGGTTCGTCGAGGCGGCGTGGTGGGGGAGAGAGTGAGCGACCGCTCGGGTCGGTTGGACCCGAGCTGGTCTAACCCAACCCACTGGGCTCCACTGACATGTGGGCCCAGGGGCAATTGTGTCAATTCACAAAATTCAGAAAAATGCTGAAACTTTGAAAATCAATAGTAAATATTTAATAGCTCTAAAAAAATTAAAAATATGAAAACCACTCAGTATAAAAATCTCTATCATAATAAAATATGAAATAGAATTTTTGAAGTTAAACAAGAATAAGTTCAAATTTTATGATTTAAATAATCATTCAAATCACACCTTTTATTTTCAATAATGAAAATAAGTCCATAAAGTATTTTGGACTTTAAAAACACCTTGACAACATTTCAAGGTTGTATTTTACCCTAAATAGAGTATCCCTAAGTCATTCTTAGTATTAACCTCCCACATGAACTGATAAAGACATCGGAAGGGGGGGAACAAACCCTAAAAACTGGAATCATGCATAAATGCTTCTTTAACCATTGCCCTTATCGGACAATGATGCTATTTTTCAGTAACAGAGGACAAGGGTCAGTCCACATCATCCAACTGCAACACTTTGCAGTGTTCAGGCAAATTCATCACTTGCTCATGTCATTCGAGTATTTTTATCAAATTACTTGCAAAGTACTATGTTATCACTATTGCATAAAAAGGCAAAACCCCTATTTTCATAACTATGAATATGACTAAGTGGTGGGCAATGGAACCATGGATTGTGTTGATATGGTGGAGGTTCCATTGCAAGGGTTTATATCCATCTAGGATTAAACAACAAATGTCGTCCAGTGATTCTTGTGCCGTAATACCCGTGTTAACCATAAGATCTAGAGTGGGACGGAATAGTCAATCGTATTTCCACCTCTTGTACATCAACGGACGCGCTTTACCGTAGACACTTGTATTACAAGGGTGCAAGCGGTGGGCTGGGGAAGCCTAAAGTCCCCACGGCATTGTCCGTAGACACTTGTAGCCTGAGGAGCAAGCGGTGGGCTGGGGAAGCCTAAAGTCCCCACGGTTATTGCGGTCTATGATGGGCTACATCTCCCGGCGAAGGAGTTCATGGTAGAAAGCCCAGAACTGTTGTCGTGGTCGGGGTCCATCCTTAATTGGTATAAGAGGACCGGCGAGGACCCAGAGTCGGAGTTTGCAGCAAAGGGTGGGTGTATGAGGTAGCGGAGGAATATGATTGGCTAGGACCTTATACCGGGCCTCACACCGAAGGAAGTGTGGACGGGAAAGTTTCCCTGTTGGCACCAAGGTTAAGATCTCTTATGGGTAAAGAAACACACCTCTGCAGAGTGTAATGAATCGTGACTTGTCACTCCCTGTTCCGGGATTTGGAACTGCGCACGCTGCCGGAAAGGAACTCCGTGAAGTTCTAGTAAACCGGTGAAGGCTGACGGACATAGTTCTTTGAAATAAAAGCAACCTCTTGAAGAAATGTTTATCAAAACCTGCATTAGTATTAGACTTTCTGGTCTAATATCGTAGCTAGTGCATTAAACACCTCTTTTCTATAATGAACTTGTTGAGTACGCTCGTACTCATACCACTCTTAAATCCCCTGCTTAGATTGTCTGAACCATCTGGAGGAGGACAACGACAACCCTGAAGGAGCCGACATCATCGGCTATGAAGGACCAGAACTCTCTGGAGGTGTCGAAGGTGTAGACTACCTTATAGTCTACGGAACCGGGGAGGGTTCCGGAGGAGAACAAGCTTAGACCGATAAGTAGTAGTAGTATCCGAGCAGTACGAACTCTTAGTACTTAACTGCTCGTTGGAATAAATGTATCACCTAGTAAGACTTTTATATTGTAAGTTAAGATGGGTTCGCCTCGAACCCAGGAGTATCCCTCTTAGGACCCATGAGGAGCTCCGAGATGATATGTATATTATGCTTGTAATAATAAATGAATGAGTTGTGGACCTGCTATGTTCTGTTGTACTACTCTGAGGGATGTAATATTTGCGGATTGGTACTTCGTGAATGTTATATAAACGACTCGCATACTACAACATGCAGTGGTATGCAGGGTCACCACATAACCTGAATACATTCGTCCCTTGTTCAGTAATGAATTAAGCTGAATCTATTGTCGACACTTAACTTGTATCATAACCTTTTGAATGAAATGCTTTGCTGGCTCCCGATGGGAGTTATCTGCATTCGATAATTTCCCTTTGATGCTTTTTTCTGAGGATGTATATTAAATATTTTGTTGCAGACTCCTTCGACTTCTTCTCGGGTCGAGAGTTCTTTGAATTCTTCTACTATTGATAAATCGGAACTTGTGCGTCATCTGCGCGATCAAATTTCTCGACTGAATAAAGATATAGCAGCATTGGTGAAGAAGAAGACCGAAATTGCCGCTGTAGTCGAACAACAAGCTTTTGATCGCCTTCGTGTGGCTACCGAGAGCCTAAGCTATAAGAAGTCAATCACCCTTTTTGATTTTCTTGATACTTCTATTTTGTAAACGATCTTCTGCTGACTTGCTCTTCGTCTTCAAAAGTCGTTGCTTTCGATGAGTCAGAAGAAAATAAGCGGATCCATGAGAACATTGCAGCGATGACCGATATATCTCACCCGAAGTGTGAATTATGCCAAATAGGTCAAAGGCCGTAATCGTGGCGAAGTTCGAGTAACAGGCTGAGACAGTTTATTATTACTTTGATAAGTACCATGCTCATCTAACCATGGTATGGAAAATCATGTTTCCTTTCAATCCAGAACCCGAGACTCTGTCGGCTTTGTTCAATCGATTCAAGACTCCTGTCAGAATTCGATCTTTGGTGCGCAAAGAACTTCTTGCTGGAGCCGAGCTAGCACATTCTTCTGTTTTAGCTTACCATCCGACCATGGATTAGAATCCATAGTCAATGCTAATGTAAGACTTGATCAATACTACCCCATACCTAGGCATCCTGCTCATATTATTATTTTTAAGATGGAGGCAGGTACTGAAAGAGATCTGAAGAACCAAGAGTATCAAGGGACCTCATCATGATAGGAATTCTTAAATATCCTTGCACATAGTGTGCTTTTGTAATTGGAAGAAATCACTCGCTCTTCCTTTTTAAGAGGGTCTTGCGTTGCAAGAAGCGATGCTTTTACAACATTATGTGTAATTGATGTTGTTTTTTAACACCACTACGAATCGATGGACCGTAAACCCAGCCGGATCATTTTTCTATTTTGTTGAAGGAAATTGAGTGATCATGTAAGTTTGCTCACTCGACAATCCAGTAGTAATCGCAATTTTCGCAGAGTCGCATGTATTTTTGTAAGAACGACACCATTCGAGTAAATGAGGGAATTATGCGCCTTTTATTGGTTCCTAACACGGTGCACCAGTATAACCCTTTCATATGTTGTTTTGTTTTTCACCAATTGCAGCTCGCATGTTTGTTTGAGGCTTTGATAGAAATATTTTTTGGTAAGAGCCACAGCTTCCGAGTATTGCCCGAAAAGCCGTGGTATGTCGATAACTAGAGCACCCGATAGGAGTAGTAGTCAATGACCACATTGTAATAAGCCTTGCACCCCCGAGTATTGCCGGGTAAGCCATGATGTGTTATTAACCGAAGTTCCCAATAGAAGTAGTACTAGCCAATAAAAAAGATCTCGAACATTTGTTCGGATGAGAAGATAACCATATAAACTGAACCGGAAATTTTACGAGAATGACTAGCCTAAACGCGCTCTTTACGAATGTGCGCGTGAGAGCGACGGCCATGCGCGGGAGTCTGGTCTTTCGCCACGTGGATGCGTGCCGCTGCTGTGTGCACATGCATGTCCCTTTTGCTCTGCCTATTCTATCTGGTCGCTTCCAGTACAAAGTAACTAGGAAGCTTAATTACTCCACATGCACGATGCTCCAACTAGTAGCGAGGGTGCTAGTGAATAGTTTACACTAGATTTAGATGTGCGCCTTGGCGCACGACCCCGTAAAGCCCGTGCCAATGTACAATTCTATATACATGATTTGGCACATGTCTTGTCACGCATTCCTCATCTTTGACATAGCTGAGTGAAAACTAAAATACTATGATAAATATGTATACGGATCGATGATAAGTAAGTTTACGCAATACAATATGTACAAACAATCGGAAAGTTTACATTTGGTTGCAAGGATTCAAATAGATAAGTTGGTTTACCATCATGTAAACAACCTCGCCACACTTACATAAGACAAACTCGATCACGGTTCGACACTTAAGATTTGAAGTGAAAAACCATTTGGTCCTTGAGGAAGAGCGTGCCACCCAGTCAATCGTCATAGAGTCATCTTCTTTTGAGGTTGACAAACAATCACATGCGAAGTCGGATAACCGCATGTAAACCATTCTTATCAAGAAGCATATTACCAGGGCTAATTTCTTTGTAGGGATAGTCAACCCAAAAGAGGAATTGAGTAAACATAGCATAATGTGACGTATTCAATTCAAATTCGAAGCATATGACATGTGGATGTAATTATGTTTGAGCTGAAAGAAACATACGTTGGATGTAAAAAAATACCCGAGCAACGGGAGCACTACTCGTATACTTTATAGAGAAGAGAGAGAGCAAAGTTATTTACAGAGGCCTAGCCCAAGCAACAAAAAAAGGGAGCCAATGAGCGGGGGACAACAAAAAGAAATTAAACCCTGGACGCTGCACTAAATAAGGCAAGCTCTTCTGTGATCATGACCAAGGCGGGGCAAGAAGATTGCATCAGATAGGCGGAGGAGGCTGAATAGATGCCGTCAGCAAATATTCATCTTTAGCCTGTTGGGTGTAATTATGAATAGACATAATGGAAAGATTTTAGCCTGCAAGTTTTTTTAGCTCAAATATACTCCACCTAGTAGAAATAATGAAAAAAAAATAGTTCAGAAAAGAAGAAAAGAGAAACTACACTTACCTGAGGTTACTAATATTAAGATCCCTCAAAATTTGGAGATATGATGCATAAAGGTGAACTAATAATTGGAACTTGCAGTTTGTGGTCCAAATAAAGTGAGAACTCTTTAGTCGACTACAGATTTATTTGTCATAGAAGCCAAAGCTCCATCTTTCATATACAACTTATGGGCCGTAAGTATGTGTCCAAACTAACCCATAAATTTGTAGTACCATGCAGAAAATTACAGAAAAGAACAATCTTACGAACAATATGCAATGGCGGTCGCACATATCAGAGAATGGCAACACCAGCCATGTAGACCCGACTTGTCAAAAAATCTATGTAGAGACCCGACACTCTTAGATAAGTGATTCTTTTTTAACTCCAAATACTCTTAATTAACCGATTCTTTCATTAACCGCAAATAAGGAATCCTTGTACTACCTCATAGGAGAAACCTCGGTTCATATACCCAATAAATTAACTTTCATGGATACGAATGCGAAACCCGTGAGTAAAGGGTACCACTCATTCATAATTACTCCTGTAGCAGGCTAGCACATGGGTAAATGATAAATCAAAGAAGAAATTTTATGACAAAAATGGTAACTGGAAATAGTCAACACACAATAGAGGCTCTAACCTACGTAGGAAAACAAACCAAAAGCAATGCCAACTACCAAAATGTTTGCGCGGTCCAAACCAGAGTGTAAATTTTAATTCTCACTTGTATCATTTGGTAAGGTTACTCTTCGGAACAATGAACTTTTGGAATGAGATGGAGGAATCCAATACACCTATAGAAATAGTAAATAAGATTTTAATAATCATGCGCACCACGCACGTGGCCTTCACACATGGATATGTTATGTACACAGCTGAATTAAATGGGCATCTCCATGGTAACATGAAAAAATGATTAAAGGGGGAAGCAACGCTGCCCCTATAACTGTAACTAAGCACATACGAAATAATCTTGACTCGACGGGGGAAACAAGAGCGACGCTCAGAACAAAAAGTGTGCATGAAATTCTGCATTAAACAGGACACATTGATGAGGTCTAAGACCCCGTTTGTGGCCCGATCTTGCGGTTGACCCGAAATCCAAGGAGGGAGAGAGGGAGAGCGCGAAGAACACGATGAACACGATGAACACGAAGAACTCACGCACGCACACCAACCCGATACAATCGATACTTACCCCCGTGGCTCGATGGACCACGCCAATAGAATCAACTCGGGAGAGACGCGCGGTAGAATCCCGGAGTGAGAGATCGGTGAGGGAGATGAATCTAGGAGTGAGAGAGAGAGTGGGTAGCACTAGAATCTCACACTCACAAATCCAATCATCCAACAAGGGTAGCCTTGATACAAAGGGGATGAAACCCTAGGGAGACAAAGCTCAAATCCATGTCTAAGCCTAAATCTTGTCTAAAGAGGTAAGGGGGTGTCTTGGGTCTATATATAGGCCTACAAGACAACACATGGCGAAAAGGTACATAAGTGGGTAACTTAGGCAGTTTGGTGGGTAGTTCCCGTCGGATCCGGTCTGGGGCCGGTCAGACCGGGCCCGGGACCGGGCGGTGCGGTTGTGGAGCCGGTCGACCGGTCGCCAACCGGGCAGGTCGGTCCGGGGCCCGGTCGGACCGGACTACGGGCCGGCTGGGCCTCCTCCTCCCTCTTCCTTCTTCTCTTCTTTCCTTCTTCTTCTTCCTTCTTCCTTGCACCATGGGAGTTCCTTCTCTCTTGGTCCTTGTCGATGTCGGCACCTATAGACACCATGACGATAGGCATGAGGTAGCATACCATTCGAGTTGGCGTTGAGGTCGACCATAGAGAGGAAGGAGTTCACCTTTACATATATGGCGGGGTTTTGTGTTGTTGTTCCACTTGGGGGACTCCTTGGCCATGGTGTAGCGTCGACGATAGGCGGGGCTGCATCATCTCCCCCCCTTGGGGAAGAGTCGTCCTCGACTCTTGCTCCTCCTCACCGATGAGGTAGACGTTGATCCTTGTAGCTTGTGGAAGGACTTGTATAGTTGCCCTTGTATCCTTATGGATGCTCGTCGTGGTGCGGGCGTCCTTGTTGTAGTCCATGATGGGTCTCTCATGTCGTGGTGGAGGGACAAAGTCGCGGTCGAAGAAGAAGTTGGAGAAAAACAACTTGCAAAGGGAAAGCTTGTGGATGCCAATTTTGTGATCGGCGAACAAGAGGCTCTCAATCAAATACGAAGCATCAAGTCGTTTCTCAAAGAGGCATTTCGCAAAATTGGGAACCAAAAGAGTATCGATGTATCCAAAATGTGGTATGGCAAAAATTTGCGCATGTAAGATTTGTAAGGTGTCAAAAATGTGTGGTGTAGAATTGTCCCAAACAAATGGAACAACCAAAAGGCAAGTATCGGCGGCAAAATTTGGGACAAAATTGTTATGTGCAATGGCAAAGAGATGGAAACTTCTAGCTTGGGAAAGTATGGTTGGCGTGAGCCAAGTATGGGTATCCTCAAGTGTTAAAGAATCCATTTCAATTGCCAAAGATAAAAGGAGAAATCCAATGAAGAGCAACTTTTTGTGTGACATGTGGCAAAAGATGCATAAGGTGTCTCTCACATGTATGACATGGTCCTTGAGATTCTCGGGGTGTATGATGATAACATCAAGACATACAACAATCATTGTGCCAACAAGATGTTTCAAGATAGGTTGCAAAAGAGGCCAAAGAGGGGACGAGGCCTTGGGTCAAACCGGAAACTCGACAAGGCAAGTCGGAAACACACGAGGGCGAAGGCTTGTGGGAACATACCCTTTGGTGTGATTCCCGCGGGTTAGGTCCTTGTTGAGGTAGCTCTCAATTGCACGTTTCGTGAGCTCATGCTCCGTGGCGGTGGAAGTTGATGGTCGGGTACCTACACATGGAATGAGCAAAACAAAGAGCGTATGTGCATGGTAGAGGAACACATCATCCATCATGATGTTCCAAGACTTGTGCACATCACCATTAGTGTCAAGCAAGATGGTATGAAATGCATGGCGATAGCGCAAATGGCATGAAGGTGCATGTGTGACATATGGAAACTCATGATCATCAAAAAGTGAGAAGGCTATGGGTGCCCTCTCGTGGACAATGAAATAAGCATTCTTGCATACCAAGCATAAGAAAGAGCAATTATTCACAATCTTGGATGCAAGGATCATGGAATGGTGCAAACATTTTGGGCAAAGCATGTGCAACATGTTATCATTGTTGTCGACAACCCTATGTAAAGAGCAAGTGTTCATCAAGGGTGGCACAACACAAGTATGATCATAATCATTATCATTGCAAGCAAGCGGGGAAAAAGTGAAACTCTCATAGCATGGCATGGTCATGGTATCACAAGCACTCACGTCCACATGATCAACAATGTTATCAAGCAAAGTATCGCATGGGAAAATGAAAGTAGCATGTGACGTAGCAAATGTATCATCAAGAGCATGCATGCACTCATAAGTCATCATGTCCACTAGTGGGATCATGGCATCATCAACACCTATGTTGTTACCTTTGTAGGCCGACTCATTTGAGGTAGGTGTTGTGGAAGTAGGAGGATCCATGTGGTCGACATGTCCATCTTGGAGCAAGCATGGTGAGATATCATCATCTTCATGCACCATGTACATCGTCTCCATGAGCGGGAACTCGTCCTCCGTGGAACCTAGTGCAACATAAGAAGACACAAACGAGGGAGAGGTTAATGTGTTAGCCAATGCGATGTCCTCCATGGACCTATCATCTACCTCTCTCAATTCACTTAGTGTATCACTCATGTCCTTCAAACGGAAGCACTCAAACTCACATATGGGGTGGAAGTCACTCAACTCACTATCACTCTCACTCAAGTGGGCTAAGTGGCACTCATGCTCACATGGGATTGGTACCAACTCATCGATCAAGCATATAGGAGTAGGCTCGACTTTCTCATCACCATGCGCCTCCTTGGTTGAAGGGAAAATCCCATGCTCAACCATCTCAACTCCATGCGCCTCCGTAGGTGAAGGGAGAATCCCATGCTCACCATGCTCAACTCCATCGCCTCCCAAGTCATCCTCAAGCGGTGGCGCCGTAGTGTTGATGAGAGCTAGGCTCGTCTCAATTTCACCCTTGAGTTCACCTTGGCGATCTTCATCTTGAAGTGTTGGCGCAATAGGCATCGTGGGGACTTGTGCTTGTAGCTTGTCGAAGTAGAGCGTCTTGGCACTTGGCGTTGTGCATTGCCATGCCACGTGACCCTTGGCCTTGCACACCTCACATAGGAGATTGGGACATTCCCGTGGAGGGTGGCCTTGTTGCTTGCACTTGTAGCATCGGAGTCCATAGGCACGTGACGAGGTAGAGGCCATTGTGGTGGTGGCACAAGAGGTGGAAGTCGCCTTATGAGGAAGGTAGGCTCGATGTGCACTTGCCATCCTTGGAGTGGTAGGCACCCTATCATGGTGTTTGTCGCCTTCATGTCGAGGCTCTCGTCTTCGTGCATCATCACCATGGCTTGAGTGGTGTCGTCGAAGACTCGTGGAAGATGTTGGTCGATGACGATCATGAAGTGGCTTGTGGCGGCGAAGCTCATGTGGTGACGTATGTCGATGTAGACCATGAGGTGGTAGTGGTCGACGACTATCATGAGATGGTGTGAGTCGATGACGGTCCTTGCCATGCCGAGATGATGGCTCATGCGACTTGGCATGTTGCTTGCGGCGCCTTGTGGAGCTTGGAGAAGAGTGTCGATGACGCTCATGATGAGGACGCTCTTGATGCTCCATATGATGAACTCGCCGTAGATGATCATGTGCATAAGCACTCTCATGGTGGCGCCTCGTGGAGCTCGAAGAAGTGTGTCGATGGTGATCATGTTGGGGACGCTCTTGATGATCCATATGATGGTGCCATCGTTGAGGTCCTCTATCTTCATATGTAGCTCCATTGGCCAAGTAGGTGACTAGGTGAGGCTCCGCCATGGTGTCGATGTCGTATGTGTGGTGTTGCTCCACCATGTCGTCCATGCTTGATGAGCCATTGTCGATGTAGAGCTCGTCGAAGTCGTCCTCAAAGTGGTGCTCCACCATGTCATCCATGCTTGAGGAGCCATTGTCGATGTAGAGCTCCTCGATGTCGGAGATGTCGGTGATGCTTGGGGAGCCATGGTCGTTGTCGAGCTCCTCGATGTCGGAGATGTCGGTGATGCTTGAGGAGCCATAGTCGGAGTAGAGCTCCACATGTTCCTCCACATCCGCGGTGCTTGAGGAGGTATCTTCCTCGAAGTGCTCCATGTACTCCTCCGTATCTTCATCTTCGCTATCCATGTTAGCACGATGGTATCTATATGGTGTATGTTAGTGGAAGGAGACTACCTCGCAATCTTACCGTGGTATGAAAAGATTGGGGTGATCCAACAAACCGAGAGTTAGAACAATTGTATCGGGCACTCACACAAAGACACACGCAAAAGCTAGCAAATATGGTGGTAGGTGAGTGTGGTGGAAAGCCAAAAGACGAAATCCGAAATCAAGTGTATTGTCAAGAGTGGTGGAAATCCAAAAATCAAATGTTAAAGCGATGATCACTATAAACACGGAAAAGATGTGGAACACACACACGAGATGAACGGGGTTAGTGCGACCAAGGAATGAGCGGAAAAGTGTATGAAGCCCTTAAGCAAGGGTGCTCGGTGTCACACTAACACAAGAAGAGATCAAAGCTTCGAGTTGCAAGGAAGAGACAACAAGATTCACACGTGGCCTCTCTTCTCTTATCTCTCTTTTGCTTAAAAGCTTATGACACTCTTTTGTATATGGTGGCACTTGCACTCTTTTGTATCTATGGTGGCACTTTGTACACTTTTGTATGTATGATGGCACTTGCACTCTTTTGGTGCTTTGGCGGCTTTTTCTCGCCCTATGTTAGCGTTAGCTCGCTCTTGCTATCTTGCCACACGAGTTTTGCTTAGAAGCTTGACTCCACACTACACACACACCTCACAATCGGGGCCACGTGCAATGTCTCGCAACACTCAATAAGCAATGCTCGATAGGATAGATCGCAAAAGAAGAGGGGTTACAAGGTGGGGTGCAAGTTATACCTAGATGTTAGGCGGTGTCGGAACACACAACTTGCGATGAAGGTGGTGATGTCAAGAGTACGGTTGCAAGTCCGGGGTGCCTCGGATGTTGTCGCTTGCTTCGGAGCTGCGTGTTAGTTTCACAAACAAGGCACTCAAACCGGAACAAGCAAACACAAGTTAGCGGAAGAAAACGGTCAAAGTAGCTTGGCGGCGGTGGCGGTGGTAAGCCGGTGGTGGGTGGTGTCGACGCCCTTGCGGTTGCGGCGGAGGTTATGGGGCCGCGGTGATGTTTCCCGGTGGTTTGGGGAGGGTGGCGGTGCTTGCCGGCGGCGGAGAGGGTGGCGGTGGTTGGCGGAGGTGGCGGTGGAGGTGGCGTCAGGTTTCCACCCGGTTGACCAGGCCCTGGACCGGCCTGCCCGGTCTACAGCCCGGTTGACCGGGTTCTGGCCCGGTTGGCGCCCGGTTGGCGCCCGGTTGGCGCCCGGTTGGCGCCCGGTCAGGCGCCCGGTCTGGCGCCCGGTTGACCGGCCCTGGTGCCAGGCTGTCCGGTCACTGGCCCGGTTGGAGCCCGGTCGACCGGATTTCGCGGGCACAGATTTTCTCTCTCCTGTTCTTGAGCGAAATCAAGCCAAATCGACCAAAACGAAGGGAAATGATGGAATTGGGGGCTAAAAGTTGGGGAGATAGTAGATCAAGCACTCCAACACCAAATCCATGGACCAAAACCACTCAAAACGCAACCAAATCGCAGATCGGTCAAGAGGCAAATTAGGGCTATTTTTGGGGATTTTTGGGGAAAATTTTTAGAGACGAAATTGGATGGGTGGGGGGTCAAATCCGCCGAAACCAAAGGCTGCTGATACCATATGATGAGGTCTAAGACCCCGTTTGTGGCCCGATCTTGCGGTTGACCCGAAATCCAAGGAGGGAGAGAGGGAGAGCGCGAAGAACACGATGAACACGATGAACACGAAGAACTCACGCACGCACACCAACCCGATACAATCGATACTTACCCCCGTGGCTCGATGGACCACGCCAATAGAATCAACCCGGGAGAGACGCGCGTAGAATCCCGGAGTGAGAGATCGGTGAGGGAGATGAATCTAGGAGTGAGAGAGAGAGTGGGTAGCACTAGAATCTCACACTCACAAATCCAATCATCCAACAAGGGTAGCCTTGATACAAAGGGGATGAAACCCTAGGGAGACAAAGCTCAAATCCATGTCTAAGCCTAAATCTTGTCTAAAGAGGTAAGGGGGTGTCTTGGGTCTATATATAGGCCTACAAGACAACACATGGCGAAAAGGTACATAAGTGGGTAACTTAGGCAGTTTGGTGGGTAGTTCCCGTCGGATCTGGTCTGGGGCCGGTCGGACCGGGCCCGGGACCGGGCGGTCCGGTTGTGGAGCCGGTCGACCGGTCGCCAACCGGGCAGGTCGGTCCGGGGCCCGGTCGGACCGGACTCGGGCCGGCCGGGCCTCCTCCTCCCTCTTCCTTCTTCTCTTCTTTCCTTCTTCTTCTTCCTTCTTCCTTGCACCATGGGAGTTCCTTCTCTCTTGGTCCTTGTCGATGTCGGCACCTATAGACACCATGACGATAGGCATGAGGTAGCATACCATTCGAGTTGGCGTTGAGGTCGACCATAGAGAGGAAGGAGTTCACCTTTACATATATGGCGGGGTTTTGTGTTGTTGGTCCACTTGGGGGACTCCTTGGCCATGGTGTAGCGTCGACGATAGGCGGGGCTGCATCACACATGATACACCATATATGATTATGTGATCTACCAAACATACAACTCTCAAGGCTAGGAGAAAAAAAAATATCTAGGCCATTATCATCAAGAGCAGATCTGTCATTATTGTCATACAAATGCCTGAATAGTTTGAAGTTTAAGAGAAAGGGATATGTTCCATTAATGTTTCATTGATGGGTCAGCCACAATCATATAGAACCTAAACTGTATGAAAATAAAGGGGTAGCACACCTACTTCCATTTATGAACCGACAAATCATTTGTTTGGACACACTATTGATCGGCGGTACCTTGTGAGGGTCCATGACAATGCATGCATGACAAGCTCTAGCCATGAATGCGTTGTGGGCATGAATCAAGCAAAATGAGCTACGAGAAAACAGATGTATTGATCAAGTGAGCACTATGGGTCCCCAAACTGAGAATAAACCATGCGGAATAAGAAATGAACAAGTAAAACATATCGCTAGAATCTGCGAGTATGTGCCCTCTCACTTCTTTGAACAAATATCAAAGTTAACTGAAGATACGGCACCTAAAATAAATCAAGTTGCAAATAAGCAGACCAAGTGAGATAAATAACTACCTAAGATATGTCAGAAAAATATAATGGCATGGCCAATTTCACTAAAGCTAAAAGCTTAACTACCTGAGTGAAAAAAAATGAATCATTCCAAGAAATCGTATTAAGGAGTCAATCATAGGTTGACAAGCAGAAAAATTTCGCAAACCACAATAGCAGGGACTGGAGAACCTTTGTCATGGATCTCAAACCATAGCATCATGAAAACATTTCATGATTTTGCAATAGAGAGAAAGGACAGAAAAATGATTGGAATTGAACTTGCCAATCCAAGTATATATCCCACTCGTCTCGATCGGTTTATACTCATGTATCCCTATGAGCAATGGAAAACTTAATAACCCTATTCATATTGCACCATATATCGAGCATGTATTTGAAAATAGTATGTTATAAAAATTAGCTAAATTGAAAACACATGATGTTTGAAAGCAAACATTCGGTTTATGCAGGACAATGTGCCCGTCCGGTCGATTATCTAATATGGAGCTCGTGTGGTTACTCTCTCTATTTTCTCTTGGGCATAAACATATAGTACTAAAAGAACGCTTTTTATGAACATTAATGAAATTCCAAACACATGTTATACTGAATTGGAAATTCACTCTTAGCAAATTGGCATCTCTAGTAGAGATATAGGCACAAGATTGAATAATTAAAACTGTAGAGAAGCTAACCTTCTGAAATGAAATGTGTTCTTGAATTAGCAAGTAGCAAGTTTTTAATTCCTCCTCTCTTTTCCTCTCATTTCCTCTCCTTGCTTACATGTTGCTTACCTGCACTGGCACCCACACTAATTTGCTCAAGTAAACATATGTATATTTGAGGCCAAAAGAACATAATATATTTCGTACTGCAAATACAATAGCAAAAACAAATATTTCATACCGCCGCGTTGTGGGAGGAGGAGGCTTGGACGAGGGAAGGGGAGGAGAAGCAACAGGGGACAGGGGTGGCGGCTGCGGGATTAGGGATTGGCTAGGGTTCCCTCGCCGTGGAAGGGGAGGAGAACCACTACTAATAATAAGAGCAGAACAAAGCGTTGATAAACCAGAAATATACACAAGTCTGTTTCCTAAGAAAACACACCGCATGATAAAACAAAAAAACTACATAACTAAGGAACCGATAGCAAGCATGAACCAAAAGAATTCACATACAACGAAGGCTACTAAGGGTGGAACCACCACTCCCGAAAATCAAACCACAAAGTAATCAGTGCTAAATCGCAACCTACGGTAGGCGGATGATAAGCGATACAGATTTAACAATTTTCTTACATGAGAAACCCAAACCATCTATAGGCACAAGTATACCGTAAAACACATTTGGAGAGATAAGTGCGGATCATTTCAAATATTGTACCTGCTTCTAATGCAAGTCTTCTTTTTGCCTGATTAGTCCGCCCGAGCTTTCGGCTGCTTACACCTACGAATAATTAACACAATATTTGAATCAACATAGGTCACAACCACTAATAAGAGCAAAACCATAGACTTTTACCATTAAGAAAAAAATCATACAGATTCAGCACACACCCAAGAAAAGAAGATAAAAAAGCGGATTGTACAAAATCCATGCTCACTAAGATCTCGAGATATTTGTTACAAACGATATTTTCAGTGGATAGGTGAGAAACTCACTGTGCAAATTACAATTGACTTAACAAACTGTTTCACGCACGAATAACAATCAAAAGCGTAGTTAGGAAGTAGAGAAACCAACTGAAGAAAAGATTTTGGTATAAAAATAAGTAGATATACTTATGTCGTGCTAAAAAAAATATTGCATACTCGTACGAAGTGTTACTTAGGAGTTCTCTTCTTATTCAAAATATATCTCGCATCTTAATCTTAACCGAATAAATTTTAGAAGCCAAAAGTTGTTAAGCAATGTCCTTTAACCTCGGTACCCGACGGACTATATATATATGAGTAACACAACATTAAAAATTATAAAACCTCTAGTTAGTATGCAATATACCAATTCATATGTAATAGCTAGGAAGAGACCATATACAGAAACCAAAAGGATTATTCAAATATGTCCTAACAGCGGGCATCTCTTATTTTGTGAATTTTAGAATGACTTTTCAATGCTTTTGTTATTTTGTTTCAGAAGTGAGCAATAAGAAAAAATACAACCGACTGCAGAGCTTGCAAAAATAAATGAATGCACGAATAAATGAAGGATGTATAAACCGCTGATAAATGCAAGACATAATATTTAAGCTATTCTAGCCTAAAGAAATAACAATAAGAGGTTCATTGGGTAAACAGCTGCCTAAAGGTTGGTATGAATTCCTACACGGTAGGTTGAACACAAATTTTTTAACACTTTCAACTACATCCTGGTACCATCGTAGTTGCTGAAAATATCATGTTCTGGTAACCATACACAACTAAAGAACCCCCGAATATACACTAATAGAAACCAAAAGTAGCATCCGTTTGGTCCTTATAAGAGATGACAATAAGCGGTTGGCACTTGAGAACTGCAATGGGCTCGCAAAGGTCGAGAAAACTGTTGTACTCTTGTGGTGTCCAATTAAGAATGGGAGCTCAAGAATAAAGTTCTGATGTCCACTGCTGTACTCTTCTTTTACCTGCATTAGCAATTCATAATTCATAATCTATAAACAATCGACTTGAGGTGGGTCTAAATATTTCACTACCTAACTGCTCATTCACAAATTAATTATTCAGGTCAAATAGGAACCAACCAACAGTAGGCTAATTTTTCTCTTTGCCATGTTCATCCATCAGAGCACATCATAGTATAATACTTTTCAAAAAAAAAATCAGTGAAATCAGAAAGAGAAGAAAGAAATGCTTATTGGCTTGGTATTTAAGGCAACCATATAGAAGAGCATTAGATTATCCCTGATTTGTTAAGGTGTGGAAAATGTGTTGGATTATAGAACCATAATTTCATTAGAAATAGAAGAAACCAATATTTTCAGACCACGTACTCAATAGCATACACACACGGCAATAACTATCGTGAATCATATGAACAAACTAAAAGCTGAAGAATATTTTGTTTCTTATACGACAAACCATGAGTAGAACTGAAAAGAATATCCATATCATGATTTAAATCAAACCCATTGTATTCATGTGGAGAACATCCAGAGAAGCAACTCTGCTTCATAGGACTAAAATAATAGCTGCTATCTCTCAAACAATTAGTTGAACATTATGACTACAAACTAAGCCCACATTGCCAAAAAGAAGTCCATGAAATGTGCGATGTGGAAGAACAACAGCAGCAGCAGACGAAATACATGCAAATGCAATTACCTTCCAATAAAAAGTAAAGGAAACTGTCAGGACATCAGTACCATATCAAGAAAAAGTAAATTGCTATTCCCGGAACCAAATAGATATCTTTTACAATGTTATTTCGGCCTTCTCAAATAAACTGAGCCAATCCAATTGACACACGGAATGATTTTTTCTACTCATTACCCTCAAGACCAATCTGTCAAAAAAAAGTATAAGAGGCATGATTGTTTTTCAGGCAGGATAAAATCATACATATCAAGCTTTGAGTTGGCAACATTCTGGCAGACCAATCTATATGCTTGAATGATAATAAACTTGTATGTTCACCTGGTGACAATTACACAAAAATAAAAAGAACCATGCATTATTTTCAAAAAATGAAGAAGATAGATAGCCGGTTTTGGCATAAAACCGGGATACTACTTAGAATGAATCTAATTCACAGAAGCGATGAATTATATTAGACCATTTCCAAATTTTATCACGCATAATACTGTAATGACCCCAAAAAAAATCCTTCAGATCAAAGCATATCCACTGAACTACAGGATAAAAGTAAATTCTCTGAACATAAAACCACACCAAAGTTGCAACCAATGTCATGCACTTTTGTGTAAAAAATTTAATAGATTAAACACATGAATGGATAGTAAGGGAAATGCTAAAATATTACAGATTGTTAATCATAAGTCCTACACCTTCTCATGAACTATTTTTTTCCTGTACTTGAAGGCAACAAACATGCAAAGTTGGAAATTATCAAATACTCCCTCCGGTCAGAAAAAAATCGACGCAAAGGGAAAGCATCAGTAGCGTTATGGTAGGCATGCTCGCGCGTCGATTAAAGTTGACCGGAGGTAGTACCTTCAAGCCCATCCAACCGGTGATGCCGCAATCATCCCTAGACAGGCTTATAACAGTGACATAATCGTTGTCAGCGAGGCGCCAAAACAAAGGTATAATCGCACCACGGGAAGTCCTAGCAAAAACAAAGAAAGGAGCGGACCAGGATGTCGACCTCGCCGCTACTGGATGCACTCGTGCTTCCCGAGAAGCATTTGTGTAGAGGCCGGGACTACACACATCATGGTGCTTGGTCTGAGACCTAATTTATCATGGAAAGTCACCTTCATTGCTGGAAAGAAAATAGTACCAAATCAGAATTATGACTACCGTTAAAACCTGACACCTCCCCCTTGCATATATCCATTCCACATACTCCATACAATCACCATGATGATAGGATGCATAGAAAGATATGGGCAAAATGAAAATAAGAGAAGCCTCGTACCTGCATTTCATCAAATACGTGTGCATCTGGTCATGGTTGACCTGCTCCTACAGATCCTCTTCTTCTGACTTTCTTACTTAGATCCTTGTCCAAATTGCAAAAATCAGCAGCAAGGCATAGAAAACATCAATCGTCTTGTTACTTTAAGATAAATGGCAATCGACATAAAAATCTTTTTTTTGCTGGAGCCTAAAGAGGAGAACCCAGAACCAAACAAATCGAGATCCAAAAGGAAATTTAGGGAGATAAGAGGCCGTTCTAGGAGAGGGAACGAGATGAGTTGGGGAATCACCTACTTCTCTGGTTGATTAGTCGTTCCCCTCCTCCCCAGTGTTGGCCACTGCACAAAAACAAGAAAAATGAGGAGTTAGAGATGGAAGGGATAAGTACAACCCAGAAATATTCAGGTATGAAGTTGCAATATGAAAGAAACTGAATCAATCTTGTCATGTGGAGGAAGAGGCGGGGAAGGGATAGCAGGGAATTGAAGAAAGAGGCCGTTACCTTCAGCGACGCCGACGCGCATCTTCTCGCCGGCCGTAGACTCCAAGTCGAACAGCCCGGGAGTGACGGCGGCCACCATGGCCGGGAGAGGCGCAGAGGTGCCTCAAAGCTGTAACTCCTCCGTGCTCACGTCGCCGACGTCTCCAGCACGAGCGACGACGACGGGGTGGCGGCGCGAGCGACTGGGAGGAGGCGAAGCAGCGGGGGGAATGGGGCGTGCAATGCCTGGGATTGCGGAGGAGGAACCGGGCGACGGGATTGGGATAGGGCACGACGCGCCAACACCGGGCCGGATGGGCTTCATCGACCCGTGGATAAAAAGCGGGTCGCGCGAGGGCCTCGTTTCCTGACTACTCCACCATGAAAAATGGACGGCTAAGATTCATCTGCTGGTAAGATCCGATGGCCCACAGGCTCAAAACGCTGTGAGGCCCCCTATGGGGGGCATCATATACAACGTTAGATGCACGAATGCGAATCGTGTAAAACACACAAAAAAAACATAAAATAACACAGCAAAAAAGGAAGAAAAAAACGGTGTCTTGCCTACCCTAATTTATTGCTCAGTCTACGACACGGTATTTTCCTGGCAACTGACGCAGTGCTTAACCAATAAAAAATGCAGTGCAATGCGTAAGTAAAGGCAGTGCACTGCCAATGCACCGTGTCGTAAAAAAACGCAGTGCGCTGCCAATGCACCGTGTCGTGCACTCTGACCCGGAAGCAGTGCAACGAAGAAGAACAAGAAAATGCACGTGTTTACGTGCTGTCAGTGAACTATATATCCCTTCACTATGAACAAACGCGGTACAAGGCAGAACACGGGCCATGCACTACTATTGTTAGTGCACCGTCCCGTGAACTGCAGAGCATAAGGCGGGGCATTATTATTCACATAGTTCAATGCACTGGGGAAACAAAAGGCAATGACCTGTGTACCCGAATGCAATGCACCGCAGAAACGAACAATGCACTTTCTACCCGAACGTAGTGCACTGTCTACCTGAACGTAGTGCACTGTCTACCCAAACATAGTGCACCGTAAAACTAAAGATAGTACACTCGGGGAAACGAAGGCAGTGCACATGAAGCTGAGACGATGCAAAACACATGCACGACAAAAGTTAGAAGGCAGTGCAACTGACACACTTAAGGCAGTTTGGAATTTGTTTTTATTAAAATATATTAACATGGGATCTTATTTTAAAGATTTGTACAAAACTAGCACAACCGTGGAAACGAATCATAATTTGAACACTTGCTTTAAAAATTATTTTGATTTTCGTATTTTCGTGCCCCTGGCTCCTTAGTTGTGCTCAGTTTTCCCCAGCCCCTTAGTATTTCCTAAGTTTTCCCCAAAACTTTGTCTGAAAACCGCAGAAGGAGCTCGGACGGAAGGAATCCCGTTTAGTTGACGTTGGTTGGTGCTGGCAAGTGGGGCTGCTGTTGGTGCCCCGCAGTGGACACTGTTATCACCAGAATTTGGCCGAGTCAGAGGTGGGCCGCGATCAAGATGGACTTGGAGATATGTACATGGAAGAAATACGTGAATCGGCCTTGTGTACCAAGTTTGGGTTAATTGCCCGTGTATCTGTAACATATTAGATTATGAGTCGGTTAGGAGATAGAGTTTTACTCGTGCACGGTTAGGTGCACGCTTGAGTTAGAAAGTCCCCGGGACTATAAATATGTATCTAGGGTTTATGAAATAAACAATAACCAACGTTCAACACAAACAAATCTCGGCGCATCGCCAACTCCTTCGTCTCGAGGGTTTCTCCGGTAAGCACCATGCTGCCTAGATCGCATCTTGCGATCTAGGCAGCACTAAGCCTGCCCACGTTGTTCATGCGTTGCTCGTGCTGAAGCCTTTTTGATGGCGGGCAACGTAGTTATCTTAGATGTGTTAGGGTTAGCATTGTTCTTCGTATCATATGCTGTCGTAGTGCAACCCTTATACATCTAGCCGCCCTTACACCTATCTTAGGTGTAGGGGCGGCACCCCGCTTGATCGTAGTTTAGTAGATCCGATCCGTTACGGTTGCTCCTTGCTCTGCAAGGATTAGTTCAATATCTGCAATAGTTAGGCCCTACAAAGGGTTGGAGGATCCAGCGGCGTGTAGGGTGAAGTTTGCTAGCCCTAGACAAGATGTTCTGAGGATCAACCTCGTGTTGGTTTTTAGGCCCTGTCTAGGATCGGCTTATGATCACCGTACGCGAGTGCGAGGCCCAATCGTGAGTAGGATGATCCGATTATGCGGTGAAAACCCTAAATCGTCGTAGATCTCATCCGCTTTACCTTGATCAAGCAGGACCACCATATATTCGGACACCTTGTTCGAATCATGGGTGGATCGGCTCTTTGAGCCGATTCACGGGATAACCCGAGAGCCGATCGAGGCTCGTATTTAATGTTTACGTGTATGCCATGCAGGAAACTAAGCGAGGCATCATCCTACACCTTCCTGACCAGGTATAGGTCAGGTGGCACGCCCTTCCGATAGCATCGGACGTGTGACCAGGAGGCTTTGCGGGCCGTCGCTCTGAGGGACTGAGGCCAGCCGCAGCCCTAGTTGTTCCCGGCTCTACTGTGTTGCCCGTCGCTGCCCGCCGGTGGGTTTCTGACGTCAACACATTCTGGCACGCCCGGTGGGACGATCTTCGACATCCACCGCATCGCCATCTACATCCGAGATGGCGGAAAGCACTCCGGTCAAGTACGAGGATCTGACTGACGAGCTCAAGAAGAAGCATGACGAGATCAAGGCGGTCCTCGAAGCCGAACTCATCGGCTCTTTCCACGGAACCCGCTCCCATGGCGTCGAGGTGGAAGGGGTTCACACCTGAAGGCACACTCGATGGAGTGGACCTCTCCGCCCCATCGGAAGAACGCACCAGGTCGCTGCGTCGAGGAGATCAACTACATGGTGGCTCATTCGCTGCACCGCCACTACGAGAGCCTCGGTGAACACTTTGGAGCGTGTCGCTCCGCGTGGTCCAGGAAATCATGAGCCACCGGTATTCTCCGTCCGGACCAGCTGCGGGGACTTACAAAGGAGAGATGCCACTCCGGTCCCATCCTCCGCTGCCGTTCGCATGGGCAGCACCGGAAGTGCCGAACTCATCGGCATACGTCGTCTACAAGATTGGTGGTGATCCTAGTGACTACCAATTCCTACCGAGGCACCCAAGGAGATCCCGCACGGATACGCGTGCGCATACGTACCGGACCGCAATACCAGGCACTCTCAAACCCAGGTTGCAGCAGCGAGGGCCTCCGGAACAGCGGGAGGAACGTCGGGAGCCGATCTCGAGAAGCAAGCGTGGTTAGCTAAGTACGCCACTCCGACAAACCTCCGAGCCCAGCTCCCGCAGTTGGCTTAGAACCAGGAAAAGCAAGCATGGCTGGTCAAGTATGCCACCCGGCGAATCTTCGAGGTTCGACACCTTCAGCCATCACCGCGGATCAGATTTGTACAATTCTGAAAGATCAGTTCGGCATGATGCCGAAAGGAAGAACGTTCGGCTACACCAAGCCGTACCCCAACGATTACGAACTGATCCCGCTACCACCCAAATATCGGCTCCCGGACTTCACAAAGTTTAGTGGATCAGATGGTTCCGGCTCCATCGAGCATGTGAGCCGATATTTGGCACAGCTGGGCACGATCTCGAGCATCGGATGAGTTGCGTGTGAGGTTCTTTGCGCGAGTCCCTCACAGGATCGGCTTTCGAGTGGTACACATCGCTGCCACCGAACTCCATCCGGACTTGGAAGCGGTTGGAAGAGCGGTTCCATGAACGGTATCACTCGGAGGCTTACGAGGCTGGCATTGCCCGATCTAGCACAAGTACGACGAAGCGCGGGGAGACGGTGTCAGAGTACATCCAGCGCTTCGGGACCATTAGGAACCGATGCTTTTCGGTTCACGTAAGTGAAAAAGAAGCGAGTCGAATTGGCGGTGGTGGGTCTCTCATCATCGATCAAGGACGTGGCCTCCCAAGCGAGACTACCCTTCATTGGCGCACATGGTGCGAAGGCTGTCGGCATATGAACAGCGCCACCCGGATGTTTACCGAGGACAAATTCAAGCGTGCGGTGACCCTGGTTGAGGCGGACGAGGATGAAGGTGCTGCGGGAGATCGAGAGGTAGCGGTGGCTGAATGGACTCGAGCGGCGGGCCCGTGTCCTGCAAATGGGTGAAGCCACAAGGCCCTCCAAAAGGGTTCGACTTCGACGTGACCAAAGCTGAGCAGATTTTCGATCTCTTACTCACGGAGAAGCATATAAAGGTACCCGAAGGCCACAAGATCCCCACGGTGCAGGAGTTGAACGGAAAGCCATACGCAAGTGGCATAACACGTTCACCCACACCACCAACGACCGCAGGGTGTGGCGGCAGCAGATCCAAATGGCGATAGAAAATGGACGGTTAATTTTCAACCAGTACGCCATGAAAGTCGACACACATCCCTTCCCCGCCGTGAACATGGTGGAGTATACTTACCATGGAGGGTGCCAGCCAGATCTCTCGTGCAATATCAACATGATAGGGCTTGGGAACCACTCTGGTAAGGACGGAGATGAGGGCAGCTGCTCTCATAGCAAAGATACAAAGGAAGCCGCTCCACGCGATCGGCTCCGCCAAGGCGGCAAGCGCTACGTCACAGAGGAGAAGTGAAGAACATAAGATATCAGCGACCTCTCTCTGATCACCTCCTCAACAAGTATGTGAGTCAGTATGACCAACGCCGACGATCCAGCGATGATGATGAAAGAGATCGTCTGGCTAGAGAAGCCAGAAGACAGCGTCGGCACGATCGCGATGAGGAGGAGCACGAGCGCCGCGCCAAGGAAAAGTCAGGGGAGCGAGACGACGAGAACGGAGCACTCGGGACTGTCCCTTCTTCGGACACTTGCTGGGATTCGGGAATGAGCCGATTACCCACAATCGGCAATTGCCCGCAATGCAACCGAAGAAGAAGGAGACAGCCAACTTGTCCGTGTTCAAGCGCCTAGGGCCTTTCCCGCCACAAAGCAAACGCGCCGAGTCCCCTCGGTTGGAAGATCTCGAGGATTCGGAAGACGAGGGAGAAGAAGAAGACAGGTACCACCGGCCAAGGTGGTGCCACGATGGACTCGGCCGTTCCCAAAGCGCAGGGTTCAGCGATTGCGCGGCCTGGAGGAAGCCAAGAGGTTATACTTGCATACGCTAAGGAAGGCACGACCTGATCTGGCTGCGAAAGTTCGGCGAACCCTGGATGAAGAGGGTGGCGTCCACGGAAAATGGAGTGGCGCCCCAAGCAAGGAAAGCCGATGATGAAACATCGGCTGGCACAAACATGGTGCTCGTCCTTCCGACGAAGCTTAGTGCTCCACGATTACACGATGCACTCGAAGTGGACGACAACAAGCGCACCAACATGATAAAGTCAGAGATTGGGCTGGTTTTATCCACCGGCCTGTCCGAGTAGCAAGAGCAAATCAATGAGCAAACGTGGCGAGGCTGATCCTTGTTATCGGCCCCAAAAAGTTTATGAAGGAACATTACCTTCATCGAACAAGCAACGTGGAGGTCGATCCCAGCAATCGGCCAAAATTATCCTCACCATCCATTCTGCCTGGGTTCAACATTTAATCCAACGGAGCCGATACAATCAAGTCCCTTGACAGAATCGGCTCGGGGGGCACACCCAGGTGGATAAAACACGAGGATATGCAGTAGAAGCGTCTCATCCTTTGATGATGGGTATTGAAGTATGGGGGCCGATACATAAATTGGCCGTAAAAAAAAATATTTTAAGCACAGCCGATGTAGCAGACATCGTCTTAAGGTTAAGGATGCATGGCCAACAACTCAAGAGGTGAAGTGGGCCACGAAGAAAGACTCGATGGACCAATGCAGCATGGACGTGCAGATCAGGTTAAGGATGGATGGCCTCGGATCCACCAAAAGAAAGGAGCCGATCTGACCTGCAAGGACAAAGAAGTGGACTGAAGAAGCTCGGGGGGCAGCTCACCCTGAAGGTTCTCTCCTCTGGAGAGCCGATTTTGTTGGGAATCGGCTGGCTCTGCATTGTGATGTGAGGCCAATGGCGGCACGTTTGGCTATTTCGCTACCTTTCTCGCCTTGACTGAGGCTCGGGGGGCAGATTGTCCTGAAGGATCCTTTGCTATAAGGAGCCGATTTTGTTGAAATCGGCTGACTCTATGTCTCAGCTTTTGAGGGATAGTTGTTGTGGAAAGAACGGAGCAGGAGCCTGTCCCGCAGAAGTGTCATCTCCGACCTCACGGGTTGAGTTAGCAATGGATAACCTTACGCTCAGTGACTACGGATTGGGCCAGTTCGGTTGGAAGTTTGGGGATCCGAATTTGAGCAAGGTTCGCAGGTTACCGGTGCGTTGCCATCGGCTTATTGAGCGGTGATCAAGTTAACAATCGGCCAAATCAGTGCGATAAGAAATCGGCTAGATCAAGTTAAGGGAGATTCCTCATTAATATTGGGATCTCTTACAATAAAGAGCCGACCGCTCAAAGAAGAACAAAAGGAGAGCCGATTGCTCAAGGGACTACTGATCCTACATAGCTACTCCTCGCTAGCATCGTCGTCGGCGTCGCCATCGGCGCACTCGCCGGAGAAGTCCTCGCCGCTGCTGCCCCGGCCGTCGGCTGGAGTTTCCTCCTCCTCCTCGTCATCATCATCATCCTCGCTATGCCGCCCAAGCTGACGGAAGCGCTTCGTCGGCGGGTACCCAGCGGAGGAGGAGGAATCATCTTCCTCCTCCTCCTCTTCTCCTTCCTCGTCATCATCGTCAGTCCTCGCTTGTCCGCCCACATGCGGGAGCGCTTCTTCCACGGGAGCCTGGCGGAGGGGAGGCCTTGGTCTTCTCTACTTCTCCTTCGTCTTCTCCTTGTCAGAGGAGATGGGGTTCGCCCCGGAGTGGAGGTCGCCCTCTTTCTTGTTCTTCGGCGACGATTGGAGGGAGAGGCCTGAGGCAGAGGAGGAAGACATGGCTGCAGGGGAAGAGGGTTTTTGGGCACTGGTGGACAGAGCAGAGCAAGGGGATGGAGTGGTGAACCGTTTGGCGCAGATAAATAAAGGGAGTGTAGTGGAAATTTAATGCCATGACGGTTCTCGAGGACGTGGTGCCGAAATTGTCAATTCGTTCAGAGGAGCCCAGGAGGCGAGGCGTAATGATGGAAGATTCTGCGGCAGTTTCTGCTCTGCCACGACATGACCCGACGAAGAAAGCATAATGATTTTGGAAATGTCATTTCCAAAACCAGGGGGGCATGTGTTATCACCAGAATTTGGCCGAGTCAGAGGTGGGCCGCGATCAAGATGGACTTGGAGATATGTACATGGAAGAAATACGTGAATCGGCCTTGTGTACCAAGTTTGGGTTAATTGCCCGTGTATCTGTAACATATTAGATTATGAGTCGGTTAGGAGATAGAGTTTTACTCGTGCACGGTTAGGTGCACGCTTGAGTTAGAAAGTCCCCGGGACTATAAATATGTATCTAGGGTTTATGGAATAAACAACAACCAATGTTCAACACAAACAAATCTCGGCGCATCGCCAACTCCTTCGTCTCGAGGGTTTCTCCGGTAAGCACCATGCTGCCTAGATCGCATCTTGCGATCTAAGCGCACTAAGCCTGCCCACGTTGTTCATGCGTTGCTCGTGCTGAAGCCTTTTTGATGGCGGGCAACGTAGTTATCTTAGATGTGTTAGGGTTAGCATTGTTCTTCGTATCATATGCTGTCGTAGTGCAACCCTTATACATCTAGCCGCCCTTACACCTATCTTAGGTGTAGGGGCGGCACCCCTTGATCGTAGTTTAGTAGATCCGATCCGTTACGGTTGCTCCTTGCTCGCAAGGATTAGTTTAATATACTGCAATAGTTAGGCCCTACAAAGGGTTGGAGGATCCAGCGGCGTGTAGGGTGAAGTTTGCTAGCCCTAGACGGGATGTTCGAGGATCAACCTCGTGTTGGTTTTAGGCTCTGTCTAGGATCGGCTTATGATCACCGTGCGCGACGCGAGGCCCGGTCGTGAGTAGGATGATCCGATTATGCGGTAGAAAACCCTAAATCGTCGTAGATCTCATCCGCTTTACCTTGATCAAGCGGGACCACCATATATTCGGACACCTTGTTCGAATCATGGGTGGATCGGCTCTTTGAGCCGATTCACGGAGATAACCTCGAGGCCGATCGAGGCTCGTATTTAATGTTCACGTGTATGCCATGCAGGAAACTA
>NC_061513.1:231438943-231506339 GCF_022539505.1 Lolium rigidum | reverse complement strand
TTTTAGATTGACTAAAGGATCCAGGTCGGGATTACCTTTTATTTGCATGTTTTAAACTTGTTCAAATCTTGGTCAACCCGTGCCTAGGATTTGACCAAGATTCAAATGGGCATAAAAATTCAAAAAAATGAAAAACCAAAGAACATAGAGCCTTCTTACGTCATATAGTAAGCACGCAAGTGTTGATAAACAAGGTCTAGACATATTCAAACCAGAAAAAATCATGTATCTACCCCTAACCCTAAACTTTGTCTTATGAAGTCAAGCACGAAGAGAAGTCGTTTTGGATTTCAAACATGGAATTTTCAAAAACCTTCCCAAAAGATTCATTTTTGAGTGACTAAGAAGGATGCAGGCTTACCTTTCTATTTTCATGTTATAAACTTGTTTAAATCTAGGTTAAACCTAGGATTTGACCAAGATCAAATGGACATCAAAATTCAGAAAAAAATTAAAAAATTAAAACCAAAGCACATAGTATTCTCATGTCACATATAGTAAGCATTCTAGTTGATAAACAAGGTCTAAACATATTCAAACAAGACAAATCATGTATCTAGCCCCTAACCCTAAACTCTGTCTTATGAAGTCAAGCATGAAGAGAAGTGGTTTTGTGTTTCAAACATGGAAATTTCAAAAACCTCCCAAAAGCTTCATTTTAGAGTGACTAAGAAGGATCTAGGCTTACCTTTTCATTTTCATGTTTTAAACTTGTTCAAATCTTGGTCAAACTTATGATTTGACCAAATTCAAATGGGCATAAAAATTGGGAGGAATGGTACATGAATTACAATTCAAGAAAACACAAGGTAACTTAAATACTTGGATGCCCCAAAAGATGTGTGGAAGCCCAAAACAATGGCAAAACATGTGCACACGCAAGATCCAATTCAAGTAGAACACATACCGGGCACCAATAGTTTGACCTAAATTTGAAATCAAAGAGAAGGTTGTTAGAAAAAATCGAAATTGGCAAAGGAAAGCATGAAATCATGAATTTGTGATGCACTATAGCTATGAAAAGTATAAAACAATGCATACCAAAATGATTTTTTAGAGGAATGCTAGTTCAACTTATTTAATTTTATATTAGTAGCCCGAAATCGAACCAAAGTAGTTGGATATTTTTGAACTTGATCTCGTAGTAGTGGGCAAAACCCTAGATTAACCTATTTAATCATAGATTCGTAGGACGATTTTTCTACTTTTTTATTATTACTATGCAAGCACACGTGTGTTTGCCCGTCGAGTGAAACTCGGAGGAAGAGGGATCACTCGGAAGGAGAGAAGAAGGGAGAGAATTATGGTGTCCGCCCTTTTTCGGGTGATGATGTTGACTGCTGTGCAGGTTTTGTCAGTGAGCAGGAGGTGCGAGCGAGCGAGTCGAGCGAGGCCGAGAATGAGTTTTTTTTTGTGAGAGGGACAACCGAATCCTGAAGGACCCAGAGACTTCCAGTACGCATCCTGATGAGTTTGCGTACCTACCACACTTGGCTTGTGCTCACTGAAGTGTGGGACCTCACGCATGGGCACCACACGTAAGTGACAGACTCTATTGGTTTAAAAACTCGGTTGATTATTATACTACTCCTATGGATTCAAGGGTAGGAAAGCCAAGTTAACTCATTTACATGACATTATTTTTTCCATGAAGCCAAGTTAACTCATCTATCAATTGGTACATTTTGGAGTGACTAAGAAGGATCCAAACTTACTTTTTCATTTTCATGTTTTAAACATGTTTAAATCGTGGTCAAACCTATGATTTGACCAAGATTCAAATGGGCATAAAAATTCAAAAAAATCAAAAAAAAATGAAAAACAAAAGCACGTCATCTTCTTATGTCATATAGTAAGAATTCAAGGTGATAAACAAGGTCTGACATATTCAAACCACAAAAATCATGTATCTACCCCCTAACCCTAAACTCTGTCTTATGAAGTCAAGCACGATGAGAAGTTGTTTTGGGTTTCAAACATGGACATTTCAAAAACCTCCCAAAAACTTCATTTTAGAGTGACTAAGAAGGATCCATGCTTACCTTTTATTTTCATGTTTTAAATATGTTCAAATCTTGGTCAAACCGTTCGTACCTAGGATTTGACCAAGATTCAAATGGGCATAAAAATTCAAAAAAAATGAAAAACCAAAGAACATAGCCTTCTTATATATGTCATATAGTAAGAACTCAAGTTGATAAACAAAGTCTAGACATATTCAAACCAGAAAAATCATGTATCTACCCCTAACCCTAAACTTTGCCTTAATTATGAAGTCAAGCACGAAGAGAAGTCGTTTTGGGTTTCAAACATGGAAATTTTAAAAACTCCCAAAAGCTTCATTTTAGAGTGACTAAGAAGGATCCATGCTTACCTTTTATTTTCATGTTTGAAACATGTTCAAATCTTGGTCAAAAAAATGAAAACCAAAGCACATAGTATTCTTATGTCATATAGTAAGCATTCAAGTTGATAAACAAGGTCTAAACAAGGATACATGCTTCCCTTTTCATTTCATGTTTTATACTTGTTTAAATCTTGGTCAAACCTAGGATTTGACCAAGATTCAAAATGTGCATCAAAATTCAAAAAACAATTTAGAAAAATAAAAAACCAAATTAAAGCACAAAGTTTTCTTATGTCATATAGTAAGCATTAAAGTTGATAAACAAGGTCTAGACACATATTCAAACAAGACAAATCATGTATCTACACCCCTAACCCCTAAACTCTATCTTATGAAGTCAACAACATGAAGAGAAGTGGTTTTGGGTTTCAAACATGGAAATTTCAAAAACCTCCCAAAAGCTTCATTTTAGAGTGACTAATATAAGAAGGATCCATGCTTACCACCTTTTCATTTTCATATTTTAAACTTGTTTAAATCTGTGTCAAATTAAACACCTATGATTTGACCAAAAGATTCAAATGGGCATAAAATTCAAAAAAAATCAGAAAAATGAGAAACAAAAGCATATAGTCTACTTATGTCACATAGTAAGCATTCAAGTTGATAAACATGGTCTAAACAAGGATACATGCTTCCCTTTTCATTTTCATGTTTTATACTTGTTTAAATCTTGGTCAAACCTAGGATTTGACAAAGATTCAAATGTGCATCAAAATTAAAAAAAATCAAAAAAATTAAAACCAAAGCACATAGTATTCTCATGTCACATATAGTAAGCATTCACGTTGATAAACAAGGTCTAAACATATTCAAACAAGACAAATCATGTATCTACCCCCTAACCCTAAACTCTGTCTTATGAAGTCAAGCATGAACAGAAGTGGTTTTGTGTTTCAAACATGGAAATTTCAAAAACCTCCCAAAAGCTTCATTTTAGAGTGACTAAGAAGGATCCATGCATACCTTTTCATTTTCATGTTTTAAACTTGTTCAAATCTTGGTCAAACTTAGGATTTGACCAAGATTCAAATGGGCATAAAAATACTTAGAAAAATCATGTACGTATGTACCCCTAACCCTAAACTCTATCTTACGAAGTCAAGCATGAAGAGAAGTGGTTTATTTGGGTTTCAAACATGGAAATTTGAAGAACCCCCCAAAAGCTTCATTTTAGATTGACTAAAGGATCCAGGTCGGGATTACCTTTTATTTGCATGTTTTAAACTTGTTCAAATCTTGGTCAAACCGTACCTAGGATTTGACAAAGATTCAAATGGGCATAAAAATTCAAAAAAATGAAAAACCAAAGAACACAGAGCCTTCTTACGTCATATAGTAAGCACGCAAGTGTTGATAAACAAGGTCTAGACATATTCAAACCAGAAAAATCATGTATCTACCCCTAACCCTAAACTTTGTCTTATGAAGTCAAGCACGAAGAGAAGTCGTTTTGGATTTCAAACATGGAATTTTCAAAAACCTTCCCAAAAGATTCATTTTTGAGTGACTAAGAAGGATGCAGGCTTACCTTTTTATTTTCATGTTATAAACTTGTTTAAATCTTGGTTAAACCTAGGATTTGACCAAGATCAAATGGACATAAAAATTCAAAAAAATCAAAAAATGAAAACCAAAGCACATAGTATTCTCATGTCACATATAGTAAGCATTCAAGTTGATAAACAAGGTCTAAACATATTCAAACAAGACAAATCATGTATCTACCCCCTAACCCTAAACTCTGTCTTATGAAGTCAAGCATGAAGAGAAGTGGTTTTGTGTTTCAAACATGGAAATTTCAAAAACCTCCCAAAAGCTTCATTTTAGAGTGACTAAGAAGGATCCAGGCTTACCTTTTCATTTTCATGATTTAAACTTGTTCAAATCTTGGTCAAACTTATGATTTGACCAAATTCAAATGGGCATAAAAATTGGGAGGAATGGTACATGAATTACAATTCAAGAAAACACAGGGTAACTTAAATACTTGGATGCCCCAAAGATGTGTGGAAGCCCAAGACAATGGCAAAACAATGGCAAAACATATTAGTAGCCCGAAATCGAACCAGTAGTTGGCTATTTTGAACTTGATCTGTAGTAGTGGGCAAAACCCTAGATTAACCTATTTAATCATAGATTCGTAGGTCGATTTTTCTACTTTTTTATTATTACTATGCAACACACGTGTGTTTGCCCGTCGAGTGAAACTCGGAGGAAGAGGGATCACTCGGAAGGAGAGAAGAAGGGAGAGAATTATGGTGTCTACCCTTTTTCGGGTGATGATGTTGACTGTTCTGCAGGTTTTGTCAGTCTGCAGGAGGTGCGAGCGAGCGAGTGAGCGAGCGAGCGAGTCGAGCGAGGCCGAGAATGAGATAATTTTTTTTGTGAGAGGGACAACCGAATCCTGAAGGACCCAGAGACTTCCAGTACGCATCCTGATGAGTTTGCGTACCTACCGCACTTGGCTTGTGCTCACTGAAGTGTGGGACCTCACGCATGGGCACCACACGTAAGTGACCGACCTGTTGGTTTAAAAACTCGGTTGATTATTATACTACTCCTATGGATTCAAGGGTAGGAAAGCCAAGTTAACTCATTTACATGACATTATTTTTTCCATGAAGCCAAGTTAACTCATCTATCAATTGGTACATTTTGGAGTGACTAAGAAGGATCCAAACTTACTTTTTCATTTTCATGTTTTAAACATGTTTAAATCGTGGTCAAACCTATGATTTGACCAAGATTCAAATGGGCATAAAAATTCAAAAAAATCAAAAAAAAATGAAAAACAAAAGCACGTCGTCTTCTTATGTCATATAGTAAGCATTCAAGGTGATAAACAAGGTCTGACATATTCAAACCACAAAAATCATGTATCTACCCCCTAACCCTAAACTATGTCTTATGAAGTCAAGCATGATGAGAAGTTGTTTTGGGTTTCAAACATGGACATTTCAAAAACCCTCCCAAAAGCTTCATTTTGGAGTGACTAAGAAGGATACAAGCTTACCTTTTCATTTTCATGTGTTAAACTTGTTTAAATCTTGGTCAAACCTAGCTAGGATTTGACCAAGAGATTCAAATGGGCATAAAAATTTAAAAAAATGAAAAACCAAAGCGCATGGTCTTCTTATGTCATGTAGTAAGGCATTCAAGTTGATAAACAAGGTCTAGACATATTTAAACCAGAGAAATCATGTATCTACCCCCTAAGAAGGATCCAGGCTTACCCTTTTCATTTTCATGTATTAAACTTGTTCAAATCTTGGTCAAACTTATATTAGGATTTGACCAAGATTCAAATGGGCGTAAAAATACTTCGAAAAATCATGTATGTATCTACCCCGGCCTAACCCTAAACTCTATCTTACGAAGCCAAGCATGAAGAGAAGTGGTTTTGGGTTTCAAACATGGAAATTTCAAAAACCTCCCAAAAGCTTCATTTTAGAGTGACTAAGAAGGATCCATGCTTACCTTTTATTTTCATGTTTTAAACATGTTCAAATCTTGGTCAAACCGTTCGTACCTAGGATTTGACCAAGATTCAAATGGGCATAAAAATTCAAAAAAATGAAAAACCAAAGCACATAGCCTTCTTATATATGTCATATGGTAAGAACTCAAGTTGATAAACAAAGTCTAGACATATTCAAACCAGAAAAATCATGTATCTACCCCTAACCCTAAACTTTGTCTTAATTATGAAGTCAAGCACGAAGAGAAGTCGTTTTGGGTTTCAAACATGGAAATTTCAAAAACCTCCCAAAATCTTCATTTTAGAGTGACTAAGAAGGATCCATGCTTACCTTTTATTTTCATCTTTGAAACATGTTCAAATCTTGGTCAAAAAAATGAAAACCAAAGCACATAGTATTCTTATGTCATATAGTAAGCATTCAAGTTGATAAACAAGGTCTAAACAAGGATACATGCTTCCCTTTTCATTTGCATGTTTTATACTTGTTTAAATCTTGGTCAAACCTAGGATTTGACCAAGATTCAAAATGTGCATCAAAATTCAAAAAAAATTAGAAAAATTAAAAACCAAATTAAAGCACAAAGTTTTCTTATGTCATATAGTAAGCATTAAAGTTGATAAACAAGGTCTAGACACATATTCAAACAAGACAAATCATGTATCTACACCCCTAACACCTAAACTCTATCTTATGAAGTCAACATCATGAAGAGAAGTGGTTTTGGGTTTCAAACATGGAAATTTCAAAAACCTCCCAAAAGCTTCATTTTAGAGTGACTAATATAAGAAGGATCCATGCTTACCACCTTTTCATTTTCATATTTTAAACTTGTTTAAATCTGTGTCAAATTAAACAACTATGATTTAACCAAAAGATTCAAATGGGCATAAAATTCAAAAAAAATCAGAAAAATGAGAAACAAAAGCATATAGTCTTCTTATGTCATATAGTAAGCATTCAAGTTGCTAAACATGGTCTAAACAAGGATACATGCTTCCCTTTTCATTTTCATGTTTTATACTTGTTTAAATCTTGGTCAAACCTAGGATTTGACATAGATTCAAATGTGCATCAAAATTAAAAAAATCAAAAAAATTAAAACCAAAGCACATAGTATTCTCATGTCACATATAGTAAGCATTCAAGTTGATAAACAAGGTCTAAACATATTCAAACAAGACAAATCATGTATCTACCCCTAACCGTAAACTCTGTCTTATGAAGTCAAGCATGAACAGAAGTGGTTTTGTGTTTCAAACATGGAAATTTCAAAAACCTCCCAAAAGCTTCATTTTAGAGTGACTAAGAAGGATACAAGCTGACCTTTTCATTTTCATGTGTTAAACTTGTTTAAATCTTGGTCAAACCTAGCTAGGATTTGACCAAGAGATTCAAATGGGCATAAGAATTCAAAAAAAAAACCAAAGCGCATGGTCTTCTTATGTCATATAGTAAGACATTCGAGTTGATAAACAAGGTCTAGAAATATTTAAAACGACAATCATGTATCTACCCCAACCATAAACTCGTCTTGTAAAGTCAAGCATGAAGAGAAGTGGTTTTGGGTTTCAAACATGGAAATTTCAAAAACCTCCCAAAAGCTTCATTTTAGAGTGACTAAGAAGGATCCAGGCTTACCCTTTTCATTTTCATGTTTTAAACTTGTTCAAATCTTGGTCAAACTTAGGATTTGACCAAGATTCAAATGGGCATAAATTCAAAAAATGAAAACCAAAGCACTATATAGCCTTATGTCATATAGTAAGCACTCAAGTTGATAAACATGGTATAGACATATTCAAACCAGAGAAATCGATCATATATCTACCCCTAACCCTAAACTTTGTCTTCTGAAGTGTCGATCAAGCACGAAGAGAAGTCGTTTTGGGTTTCAAACATGGAAATTTCAAAAACTTCCCAAAAGCTTCACTTTGGAGTGACTAAGAAGGATCGATGCATGCTTAGCTTTTCATTTTCATGTTTTAAACTTGTTTAATTAAATCTTGGTTAAACCTAGGATTTGACCAAGATCAAATGGGCATAAAAATTCAGTAAAAATAGAAAAAATGAAAACCAAAGCACATAGTATTCTTATGTCATATAGTAAGCATTCAAGTTGATAAACAAGGTCTAAACATTTTCAAACCAGACAAATCATGTATCTACCCCTAAACCTAAACTCTGTCTTATGAAGTCGATCAAGGATGAAGAGAAGTGGTTTTGGGTTTCAAACATGGAAATTTCGAAAACCTCCCAAAAGCTTCATTTTAGAGTGACTAAGAAGGATCCATGCATACCTTTTCATTTTCATGTTTTAAACTTGTTCAAATCTTGGTCAAACTTAGGATTTGACCAAGATTCAAATGGGCATAAAAATACTTAGAAAAATCATGTACGTATGTACCCCTAACCCTAAACTCTATCTTGCGAAGTCAAGCATGAAGAGAAGTGGTTTATTTGGGTTTCAAACATGGAAATTTGAAGAACCCCCCAAAAGCTTCATTTTAGATTGACTAAAGGATCCAGGTCGGGATTACCTTTTATTTGCATGTTTTAAACTTGTTCAAATCTTGGTCAAACCGTACCTAGGATTTGACCAAGATTCAAATGGGCATAAAAATTCAAAAATATGAAAAACCAAAGAACATAGAGCCTTCTTACGTCATATAGTAAGCACGCAAGTGTTGATAAACAAGGTCTAGACATATTCAAACCAGAAAAAATCATGTATCTACCCCTAACCCTAAACTTTGTCTTATGAAGTCAAGCACGAAGAGAAGTCGTTTTGGATTTCAAACATGGAATTTTCAAAAACCTTCCCAAAAGATTCATTTTTGAGTGACTAAGAAGGATGCAGGCTTACCTTTTTATTTTCATGTTATAAACTTGTTTAAATCTTGGTTAAACCTAGGATTTGACCAAGATCAAATGGACATAAAAATTCAGAAAAAATCAAAAAATGAAAACCAAAGCACGTAGTATTCTCATGTCACATATAGTAAGCATTCAAGTTGATAAACAAGGTCTAAACATATTCAAACAAGACAAATCATGTATCTACCCCCTAACCCTAAACTCTGTCTTATGAAGTCAAGCATGAAGAGAAGTGGTTTTGTGTTTCAAACATGGAAATTTCAAAAACCTCCCAAAAGCTTCATTTTAGAGTGACTAAGAAGGATCCAAGCTTACCTTTTCATTTTCATGTTTTAAACTTGTTCAAATCTTGGTCAAACTTATGATTTGACCAAATTCAAATGGGCATAAAAATTGGGAGGAATGGTACATGAATTACAATTCAAGAAAACACAAGGTAACTTAAATACTTGGATGCCCCAAAGATGTGTGGAAGCCCAAAACAATGGCAAAACATGTGCACACGCAAGCATCCAATTCAAGTAGAACACATACCAGGCACCAATAGTTTGACCTAAATTTGAAATCAAAGAGAAGGTTGTTAGAAAAAATCGAAATTGGCAAAACAAAGCATGAAATCATGAATTTGTGATGCACTATAGCTATGAAAAGTATAAAACAATGCATACCAAAATGATTTTTTTAGAGGAATGCTAGTTCAACTTATTTAATTTTATATTAGTAGCCCGAAATCGAACCAGTAGTTGGATATTTTTGAACTTGATCTCGTAGTAGTGGGCAAAACCCTAGATTAACCTATTTAATCATAGATTCGTAGGTCGATTTTTCTACTTTTTTATTATTACTATGCAGGACACGTGTGTTTGCCCGTCGAGTGAAACTCGGAGGAAGAAGGATCACTCGGAAGGAGAGAAGAAGGGAGAGAATTATGGTGTCTGCCCTTTTTCGGGTGATGATGTTGACTGTTCTGCAGGTTTTGTCATTGAGCAGGAGGTGCGAGCGAGCGAGCGAGCGAGTTGAGCGAGGCCGAGAATGAGATAATTTTTGTGAGAGGGACAACCGAATCCTGAAGGACCCAGAGACTTCCAGTACGCATCCTGATGAGTTTGCGTACCTACCGCACTTGGCTTGTGCTCACTGAAGTGTGGGACCTCACGCATGGGCACCACACGTAAGTGACAGACCTATTGGTTTAAAAACTCGGTTGATTATTATACTACTCCTATGGATTCAAGGGTAGGAAAGCCAAGTTAACTCATTTACATGACATTATTTTTTCCATGAAGCCAAGTTAACTCATCTATCAATTGGTACATTTTGGAGTGACTAAGAAGGATCCAAACTTACTTTTTCATTTTCATGTTTTAAACATGTTTAAATCGTGGTCAAACCTATGATTTGACCAAGATTCAAATGGGCATAAAAATTCAAAAAAATCAAAAAAATGAAAAACAAAAGCACGTCGTCTTCTTATGTCATATAGTAAGCATTCAAGGTGATAAACAAGGTCTGACATATTCAAACCACAAAAATCATGTATCTACCCCCTAACCCTAAACTCTGTCTTATGAAGTCAAGCACGATGAGAAGTTGTTTTGGGTTTCAAACATGGACATTTCAAAAACCCTCCCAAAAGCTTCATTTTGGAGTGACTAAGAAGGATACAAGCTTACCTTTTCATTTTCATGTGTTAAACTTGTTTAAATCTTGGTCAAACCTAGCTAGGATTTGACCAAGAGATTCAAATGGGCATAAAAATTTAAAAAAATGAAAAACCAAAGCGCATGGTCTTCTTATGTCATATAGTAAGGCATTCAAGTTGATAAACAAGGTCTAGACATAATTAAACTAGAAAATCATGTATCTACCCCTAACCTAAACTGTCTTATGAAGTCAAGCATGAAGAGAAGTCGTTTTGGGTTTCAAACATGGAAATTTCAAAAACCTCCCAAAAGCTTCATTTTAGAGTGACTAAGAAGGATACAAGCTTACCTTTTCATTTTCATGTGTTAAACTTGTTTAAATCTTGGTCAAACCTAGCTAGGATTTGACCAAGATATTCAAATGGGCATAAGAATTCAAAAAAAAAACCAAAGTGCATGGTCTTCTTATGTCATATAGTAAGACATTCAAGCATGAAGAGAAGTGGTTTTGGGTTTCAAACATGGAAATTTTAAAAACCTCCCAAAAGCTTCATTTTAGAGTGACTAAGAAGGATCCAGGCTTACCCTTTTCATTTTCATGTTTTAAACTTGTTCAAATCTTGGTCAAACTTAGGATTTGACCATTCTTATGTCATATAGTAAGCACTCAAGTTGATAAACATGGTATAGACATATTCAAACCAGAGAAATCGATCATATATCTACCCCTAACCCTAAACTTTGTCTTCTGAAGTGTCGATCAAGCACGAAGAGAAGTCGTTTTGGGTTTCAAACATGGAAATTTCAAAAACTTCCCAAAAGCTTCACTTTGGAGTGACTAAGAAGGATCGATGCATGCTTACCTTTTCATTTTCATGTTTTAAACTTGTTTAAATCTTGGTCAAACTTAGGATTTGACCAAGATTCAAATGGGCATAAAAATTCAAAAAAATAGAAAAATTGAAAACCAAAGCACATAGTATTCTTATGTCATATAGTAAGCATTCAAGTTGATAAACAAGGTCTAAACATTTTCAAACCAGACAAATCATGTATCTACCGCTAAACCTAAACTCGGTCTTATGAAGTCGATCAAGCATGAAGAGAAGTGGTTTTGGGTTTCAAACATGGAAATTTCGAAAACCTCCCAAAAGCTTCATTTTAGAGTGACTAAGAAGGATCCATGCACTACCTTTTCATTTTCATGTTTTAAACTTGTTCAAATCTTGGTCAAACTTAGGATTTGACCAAGATTCAAATGGGCATAAAAATACTTAGAAAAATCATGTACGTATGTACCCCTAACCCTAAACTCTATCTTGCGAAGTCAAGCATGAAGAGAAGTGGTTTATTTGGGTTTCAAACATGGAAATTTGAAGAACCTCCCAAAAGCTTCATTTTAGATTGACTAAAGGATCCAGGTCGGGATTACCTTTTATTTGCATGTTTTAAACTTGTTCAAATCTTGGTCAAACCGTACCTAGGATTTGACCAAGATTCAAATGGGCATAAAAATTCAAAAAAATGAAAAACCAAAGAACATAGAGCCTTCTTACGTCATATAGTAAGCATTCAAGTTGATAAACAAGGTCTAGACATATTCAAACAAGACAAATCATGTATCTACCCCTAACCCTAAACTCTATCTTATGAAGTCAAGCATGAAGAGAAGTGGTTTTGGGTTTCAAACATGGAAATTTCAAAAACCTTCCCAAAACATTCATTTTTGAGTGACTAAGAAGGATGCAGGCTTACCTTTTCATTTTCATGTTTTAAACTTGTTTAAATCTTGGTTAAACCTAGGATTTGACCAAGATCAAATGGGCATAAAAATTCAAAAAAAATCAAAAAATGAAAACCAAAGCACATAGTATTCTTATGTCATATAGTAAGCATTCAAGTTGATAAACAAGGTCTAAACATATTCAAACAAGACAAATCATGTATCTACCCCTAACCCTAAACTCTGTCTTATGAAGTCGAGCATGAAGAGAAGTGGTTTTGGGTTTCAAACATGGAAATTTCAAAAACCTCCTAAAAGCTTCATTTTAGAGTGACTAAGAAGGATCCATGCTTACCTTTTATTTTCATGTTTTAAACATGTTCAAATCTAGGTCAAACCGTACCTAGGATTTGACCAAGATTCAAATGGGCATAAAAATTCAAAAAAATTGAAAAACCAAAGCACATAGCCTTCTTATGTCATATAGTAAGCACTCAAGTTGGTAAACAAGGTCTAGACATATTCAAACCAGAAAAATCTTGTATCTACCCCTAACCCTAAACTTTGTCTTATGAAGTCAAGCACGAAGAGAAGTCGTTTTGGGTTTCAAACATGGAAATTTCAAAAGCCTTCCCAAAAGCCTCATTTTGGAGTGACTAAGAAGGATGCAGGCTTACCTTTTCATTTTCATGTTTTAAACTTGTTTAAATCTTGGTTAAACCTATGATTTGACCAAGAGCAAATGGGCATAAAAATTCAGAAAAAATCAAAAAAATGAAAACCAAAGCACATAGTATTCTTATGTCATATATTAAGCATTCAAGTTGATAAACAAGGTCTAGACATATTCAAACCAGAAAAATCATGTATCTACCCTAACCCTAAACTATGTCTTATGAAGTCAAGAATGAAGAGACGTGGTTTTGGGTTTCAAACATGGAAATTTCAAGAACCCCCCAAAAGCTTCATTTTAGAGTGACTAAGAAGGATCCAGGTCGAGCTTACCTTTTATTTTCATGTTTTAAACTTGTTCAAATCTTGGTCAAACCTAGGATTTGACCAAGATTCAAATGGGCATAAAAAAATGAAAAACCAAAGCACATAGCCTTCTTATGTCATATAATAAGCACTCAAGTTGATAAACAAGGTCTAGACATATTCAAACCAGAAAAATCATGTATCTACCCCTAACCCTAAACTCTATCTTACGAAGTCAAGCATGAAGAGAAGTGGTTTTGGGTTTCAAACATGGAAATTTCAAAAACCTCCCAAAAGCTTCATTTCAGAGTGACTAAGAAGGATCCAGACCGGGCTTACATTTTATTTTCATATTTTAAACTTGTTCAAATCTTGGTCAACGTACCTAGGATTTGACCAAGATTCAAATGGGCATAAAATTTCGAAAAAATGAAATAAATGAAAAACCAAAGCACATAGCCTTCTTATGTCATATAGTAAGCACTCAAGTTGATAAACAAGGTCTAGACATATTGAAACCAGAAAAATCATGTATCTACCCCTAAGCCTAAACTTTGTCTTATGAAGTCAATCACGAAGAGAAGTCATTTTGGGTTTCAAACATGGAAATTTCAAATACCTTCCCAAAAGCTTCATTTTGGAGTGACTAAGAAGGATGCAGGCTTACCTTTTCATTTTCATGGTTTAAACATGTTTAAATAAGGAAGCGTGGTTCTAAAACCTCATACACATTGTTGCAAAAGTAATTACATCACCTAAACAATACTACTAGTTCATAATTCTAAACTTATGTACAATCTTGGAAACATATAACGCCAGCCTAGTTCACCAATTATCGTCATCCCTCTTGATGCGCTTGCCGGTGCCGCTTGTACCTGCCTCCCATGGGTTGGCAGTCCAAGTTCTGCACTCGTTCGCACTTCGTGTGTCGGGAATCCTTGTTGGAGCTTCCCAACCAGATACAAGCCCTGCCCTTGCTAGCTCACCACATCCAGCCGTTGCCCTAGCTTGCTCACCATGTGAACCGCCATCCCACGGAGACCCCGAAGTAGGCTCGCACGGGTCCTTTATCCATGGTGGCATATTCTTCGGATCAAATGGTATGTTGTACCTAAAGCAATAAGATACAAATTCCCAGTAGGTTGTCCCGACAAACTGCTTCTTCTCGTCGCGCCAGGCAGGGGGAAGAGCGGCCAACCTAGCCGCTTCCTTGCAATCCGGGCAAACCACTTCCCTTGGAATTGGTTGTGCTTGACGCTGCCCATCATTGATTTTTTTGAGTCGCATGTACAACTCAAAACTGACATACCCATCAATCGCAGCATACCTCAAGTTTACTTGAGGCAATGGCATGCACTCCCATTGATCGTGGCTGCTAGTAGGGAACTTGGTCTTCATGTCTTTGTAAGATGGGTCAATGATGGCGGCTGCCAAATCACCCATGCCAGTCCTATTGCCAGGACCATTGAAATTGATCATATCCTGAATGTCAATCCAATTATGTTCAGGAATTTTAATGCCATCTCTAGCAAACCTTCTAGAGTCACTCCTGATGTCAACAGTTGTGAAACAAATTCCTTTATGTTGAAGGAATTCTCGCAGTGCCAGATTGTCAGGACTCCCGCATGTTAACACAAATCAATCTTGTAAGATCGTATATGCTGAAATAGTACACATATTTTTCTTCCAGTAAACTGTATACTTGTTGCAGTGAAACAATGATTTTGCATCAGTGATACACATCAAAATAACATGAATTATTGTTGCGACTATATGATCTAATTATTTAAGTGTCAAGTTAAGATTCAGTTACTATATGTTAAAAAATAAAAATATCTTGACATCCATGCCGATTATCGGTGAGTATGAGTACATGAAATTTGTGCAAATTTTGAGTACCAAAATCATGAAACTAGATATCGTGGTCAATCCAAAAAAAAATTACAAGTTTGTTGGATATTACGTTCCAGACCACATTTTTCATACAAGTTAGTTTGTTCGTGTTTTCATACAAGTTAGAACCTAGTCTATTTCGAAATAGAAAAGCAGATCCAAGATAAAGGAAGGCATGTGAAGAACATACCTGCAGAAATGGTACACCAGGACGTGGTCGTCCATGGCCAACTGAACGACGGCGGTACTTACTTGGTCCGAAGTGTATTCTAGGTCGAGGCCGACGAACCCGGGCCTGTCCTCTAGAAGCTTTTGTTCGTACATCTTGAGGGTGCGCTCGAGAACGGAAGGGTCATTCGTGTAGACCACGTTCACCTTGGTCGTCCCATGGGGAACGACGCTCCTCTTTAGAGTAAACAGGCCGCCGTCGGCCATGGCAGCGCTGAAGCACGTCGAACCGATCGGAGGGATTGAGGGGGAGGGAGGGAGAGCAACTGCAAACAATGGGGTTTTTTGGAACTTGCCGAAATGCAGGGGAGAACGAACCGCCAGGGGTTGTTTAGTGGGGACAGATGGGAATAATACCGCGATGAGGTTGAGGAATTAACTCCAACCGCCATTTAAATCTAGTACTCCCTATAGTCGGTTGATAGGAAATGGACGGGCAAGATTGATTCTAGGGAGGTGAATCCCAGTATTTTCCCAATTTATTTGAGTTGTAATATAACCATCGTTAATACTTGAATTGAAAAATATTTACAAAATTAATTTATTATATACTACATGATGAGATAATCCAACAAACCATGGAAATGGATGGCCATCCAACCATGTCACCCGCTTGTGAAAATTGTATAGGTGGTAGTGTGCGCAATACACACGGTAGCCACTTCACAAATACATCCTTTTAATTTTGCCCCCTTAATTCGGCCAATAAAAATGAAAAGACTTTACGTGGAAAACCAAAAAACCGTATTTGGCAAAGTATAGTTGAAAATAAGAAGTTTTTCATTGATCTCTTAAAAAGGGGTCATGATTCAAAAGTTCGCCATGCATGGTTCTTGCGGTAACCAAGCTAGCTCACCCATGTGGCAAGAAGCGAATCAATGTCCAACATGCATGGTTCCAAAAATATATACCTTACGTAATGATTCTCGCTTCTCAAGAATATTTGCATGCCATGATGTTTGTTATTTTTCCTAGATAAAAGTAGTAATTGGCGACTTCTTGATTGCCTTGCTTGCTGATTTCAATAAGTTTGAACCTCATTTTGGCTTTATTTCAAATTTAGGCAAAAACTTCTTGGCAATCGACTTGTGAGCTACTATACTTGGATGCAACCCACATTTTCGTTGGCTATTGTTTTCTCGATTCCACAACAATAGGGCACATCCCTATATCATCCCAAATTTTGAATTCTTATTAGTTTGGTTGATGACCACCATTCATATCCGAACTTAATTAATTGGAGTACAAATGATTTAGTTTATGGTTTCATGGTAAGCTAGTTTGACAAATTAACCTTCGAAATGGCGATTCGCCTACCATGCATGCATGTTTGGCCTACCTGGGAAATTTTGATTTGTGGTATTGTGCACACATGGCACATGATAGCGAATAAAAAAACACCTATTTGGACCCCTTTGGCCAGCAAGGGCATGTTTGGTTCCTAGCCACAATTTGCCAAGAAGCCAAAATTTGGCAGCCATATAGTTTATTAGGCATGTGTTTGGTTTTTGCCACAATTTGGCTTATCACGCTTTATTGCATGTATGGTCCATTTGTCATAGACTCAACTTTTTTTTACAAAGTTTTGCCAAAGTTTGGCTTTAATATTTTAAGCCACAATTTGGTGGCTAGCCACACTAGCTTATTTTTTTTGGCTAACCACACTTTGGCTTTGGAAATTTTTTGGCTACCAAACAGGGGTCCTAATAAAAATAAAACAACACACTAATGTGTGGTAAACCAAACATCCCTAATTTGCAAAGTTGCATATGTGCAAAAGGGGGGCAATGCATGCATTATTCAGAAGTTGACTGTGGTTTTCGTAGTGTAACCAATTAATTAAGCTTACATATGGGAAGAGGCTAGCGAGGCGAACTCAAGCAGCTATGGTTCCAATGTTGTCAAGTTTGAAGTGGACAATGCATGAAGCTTGCTCAAATTAATGGGTAGAAAGCCAAAAGCAGTCCATATTTATTGTATATGTGTGTGAATAATGACTCTTCACCCCAAACCTCTATGTATGATAGGGTTTTATATTTTTTACTTGTTAGTAGTAAGTACATGTCATGTGATGGCTCCATGCACATGTTTCACAACTTTTTTTTGATTTGTTTCTACCTCATTTGGTTGGTTTCAAATTTGCTCAAACTTCCTATGTGCGCTATATATGTTGTACTATTGGGACCCATGTTTGGGCTTTGTTTGTGGTACCACACTTGCAGTGGTACGTACCTCCAAGTATTTTATTCCCCAAAATTATGAATTCTAATTAAATGGTGAACTAAAAACTGATCATCTAAAGTTGGAAAATAAAATCCATATATAGCTGCACATCGAGATATGTGTATAAGGTAGACAAACAGCATTGCCACACATGCCTTATATAAGTTTGTTTTTTCTAGCGGAGTGGATTCCCTAATCACCCCACGGTTGTGACATTGTCAATGTTGTCATGATAAATAACATTGCGAGACTTTCCATCTTATTCTTTTTTGTAGAAATGATTGTCCCATTATGGCAAATGTCCCCATTCGTTTTTCAAATTAAGTAAACGTTATAGGATGAAAATTCATTGAAGTGACAAATTTTCTAGATTTCTAACTATTTTAGCTCATTCAAACAAGTTTGCAATAGGCCGGCCTGTTGTCCAGTGATGATTTTAGAGTACAATTTGATCAACATCACAAAAAAGTGCTTTTAAGGTATCCTAGATGCCTTGGTAATCGTCGAACACTTTCAAAAAGTGACCATATGTGAGCTGTGGAAAAAAGAAAAGACCAAAGTTAATAATATTCCTTAACTATTCACATATCATTTGTCTTTTTTGTGCAAGCTAGAAAATTTCATTTTTTTTGATGAAACTTCACGGATGCATACTCATCTCGTGACCCGTGGAGGCGTGGAGCAATACACAACATAATATGTGTCCCAGCTTTGATTTTCTTCATATTTTTTAAAAGTGCAGAAGTGTGATATCCGATAATAGGATGCGGGTGCAACTAGTTGCAAATGAGATGCTATGCATGCTGATATGATATGTCTTTTGTCGTGGCCCCATCCTACTTCTGCATTTTCTTTACGGCCATATTTTAGTAGTTGCGACCTGGACGTGATCGGACTAGTCGATACCTGATAGTGGTCGTAGTACTGTACAACTTCTGCATGTGGCGTACAAGATGGTTGTAGAAGCCTCTAGAGTAGTAGTACTAGCTAACGGATAGATTATATCTGGAGAAACTGACATAGCCATTGATATGACAAGACTATACCCGGATTTGGACGCATTGCAGTGGCTCCATCAATGTTCCGCTATGATGGTCAATTTTACTGCTACAGCAGATTGTCGACGCAGAGGATTCCTTGGCTTCCGCGCAAGACCCTTCCTAAAGAAGGCATCTGCTCTGGCCCGTTGATACTAGGTTTTCCTTCCCTCCCTATTAGGGGTTGTTTGGTTTAGGGGATAGGTTTATGGGATGAGAGTATCCCCAACCACCTGGCTAGGGATAGCCAATTTTTGTTGTTTGGTTGTGTAGGAATTGAGTGTAGGACGAGAGGTGGTTAGTGGTAGTATAGATTTTATTTGTTTGCTCGAAATGTTAGGGGTGGCTATAAGATGGTGAGATTATCTCTACACACATCAAATATACCACACCTCCTATTTTTATAGCCCAAAAAAATACATAACCGGTGGTATGTGAATTGATCCGGGTAAAAATATTACACAACCGTACAAATATTCAAATCCTATAGTCAAATCCTACATAACTCCTATAGTCAAATCCTACATAACTCCTATACAAATTGTACGAATCAAAGGATATGATTTCCCCCCTATACAGCTCGATCAATGCAATGGTATGATGGCTATGCAGCTATACCTATATAGAAGTAGACTACTAGTAGACTTTGGGACACAGAGATTTGGCTTCCGCGGCCGACCCCGAACAAGATTCTTTTACATTGCCGATATATCTTTTCACTGACATTGAATCGCTGAAACTTGGGGTCCGCCTGTGGCAGGACCAGCCCGTCAATGGCCCAAAGTCTTATGTGCTCCCGCCCTTTGATTTTGGATGGACGGACAAGATTGCCCAGTCCCATCCCTGTCCCGTTCGTTCCAGTTTTCATCCTCCTCCCCGGGGAACCCTCCCCGGAGAGCTCTACACCGACCCCTTCTATCCCCACCTGCTTGTCCCTTCCTTCTTCCTCCAGCGATTCATCCCTCGTTCAACAAGTTGTCTAAGAAGAACATGAAGAAGAGTAAGAAGAGGAAGGAGGCGTTGGTGTCTGAGACTAAATCCGCGGTGAAATCCATCCCGCTGAAAGTCCTGCAAACTCCGACTTTGAAAGTGTACCAGCGGCGCCGGCGGACAGGCATGTCCGCGCTTCCATCGCAAGCTCAGTCTGCTTCGGGCTTGTTGGGTCAGGGCAGAGTAATCCAGCAAGAGTCCTGGTAGGTTTTTATCGCCATGTGCTTTCTTTGCCCCCATGAACGCAGATTACAGCAATGCAAACAGATCCAACTATTTTTTTTAGCCGGGAGAACCAGCTATTTGACCGTCTTTCTTCCAGGGCCGCCCGTTCAAGTGTCGCCCTTCCTACCGATGCCGAGAAATCGCCCGTGTTTCGCCAAGATGGTGGGTACGAAGCTCCCCGGTATGTTTCCATCGCCATGCCGAAGTTTCTCTCGCCTTCCGGCTGGCTAGCGGATCAAACAATTTAACCATCTTTCTTCCATGGCGGCTGGTTTCAGCGCCATTCCTACCCAAGTTGAGAAATCGCTCGTTTCTCGCCAACCCGGTGGGTACGAAGCTCCTGGGTATGTTTCCATCGCCATGCCGGATTTTCGTTGAGTCCTTGCTGGCAGGCGGTGCCAACTAAACCGGCTATCATCTTCCAGGGCCGACGGTTCCAGTGCTCGTGCTTTCTACCGCAGGATCCACTTCGTACTTAGCTATCGAGGACCCGTTGTTTGATGAGCACTTGTTAGCTCTCAAGAGCATTAATAATGTATGCACTATATAATATATATCCATTGCTTTTTTTCTTCCTCTTCATCTCCGTACTGCATGAGGGCTTCTTTAATTCGTAGGACTCCTATAAGAATTGTGTAGCATTTAGATCCTATGGGATTTTTTCCTACATTAGTTGTTTGATTTATAGGAACATATCCTATAGGAACTAATCCTATAGGAATCTAGTAGTGCGAATAATATAGGAATAAAACATTAATTCAACTAGCCATGACATCTCAATCCTATGTTTGTTCCTTTTTTCGAAATGGGGGACATACCACAGCCTCTCGCATCAAAATGATGTATATGGCTGCTTTATTGCTTTCTTCAGTTCATACACAAATTATGACAACTTCTCACGGATCAGCTAGAGTCGACACAAAGATCCACCAACGAAACATAGAAAACAGCGGGTGCCAAAAAGGCAAAAACACATCAGTAAGTAATTCTATGAGGAAACTGCCAGCCACCCCGGCCGTAAAAATCCCGTGCGGCTGTCTCTAGTCAGTTGCACCCAGACTCCATGATATCCCGCTGATCCTCGGGCGGGAGATAAGAAACATACGGATCTAGTGAATAATCATAGGGATAACCTGCAAGAAGGGATGAGATTTGGGTTTATTAAACACGAATTCATTTTGTACATTCCAAATAGCCCATAAAATAGCGCATACACCCACTCTAATGTATACAAAATCCTATGCTTTTCCTAATCTTATGATTTTCCTATCCCGTGAATGAAAAAGGATCCCCGATTCGCTATCGGTGAATTTTTCAATGCAGGAAGGGATTATGAGATTATCGGCGACAGACCGCCGAGATCAAGGGCCGTAACATGCATAGGTTTGGTATCCCGAATGCGGAATCGAGACGAATGCTCAGTCTCCGGGAGAGGAGCAGCCAGTGCGCGTGTGTGCATCTTCGGCCGTGTATGTTTCCATTGCCGTGCCGCAGTTTCATCGCCTCCTTGCTGGATGCCAGATCCAACTACTTAACTGTCTTTCTTCCAGGGATGGCGGTTCCATCGTTGAAGAGGTTCCTATGGACAAGGACTTTGCAGCTCTCGTGCATATTGAAGAGGTTGGCACTCCATTTGTTTATTTCTCCCCCTCATCTGGCACTCGCATACTTCATTGCCGTTGAATTTGCAATGCAGGATGTGATAACACGATTCTCCGTGAAACTGGACCAGATCAAGGGCCACAACACCATCCTTCATAAGAAAATCCGCCACCTCGTGGGCAGGTGCATTTTAAATCGTGCCATATCGGAGGAGAATGCCCGTTCCGTGCAATCTTCTTTTGATAAACGGTACTCGACGTTGTCGCCGAGTGTAAGAAGTTGAAGAAGGAAGTCAAGGAACTACGCGCCCAGCCACCGATGAGTGTGGTCACCGACAAGGCTGGTCGGTGTGATTGCAACCGTGACCGTGAAAGTTTTCGACAGAAGTGGAGTTGCATGCTGAACATGCGCAATATTTCGAGACGAAGTACTTGAAAGTTCGCACAGCAGTGCGATAAGTTGAAGAAGGAAGTCGAGTGTCTCCGCTCCCAGCGAGCCAACTATTGCGACATCGTGAGACCAGGGTGTGCTAATTGCAGCCAGAATTTTGCAATCGATGAAAAGTTGAATTTGGCTTTGTTGTGCAATATAGCAAGACCTGTTCCTCCTCTCGCCTTCGTCTTTTGGCATAATTGCTTTGTCTTCGTATTGACTCCTGAATGCTTCGTATATTTCCGACGGTTTCTGAATTATGTACAACTTTTGTAATATTGGTCAAACTAGTTTTGACCAGGGTTTGTGTAGGGTGGTTGAATTTTTTTGGTTGGTCCAAATTGTGTTGTGTGGTCCAAATGTGATGTATCATCACACCACCATGTGCCCCGCCACCCCCAGGTTTTGGTAATGCCATTTTGATACATGCTTCATAGAAGGAACATACATTTTTTCCGTTAGGGCATGACAATTTTGAAAAATTCAAACAAAAATGGGAAGAGAGAATGGTAACATCATTTTCCATGTGTTGCCCCCGTGCCAAATTTTGGTTCATTTTAAGAATGTAAGGTGACAAATTACTCGAGGAAGCTAGTTGGAGTAGACGGGCATGGCCGGATTGGCATAGGGGATTTATTTTTTGAAGGATGTTATTTTTCATGGACAATATCTGACACAAACAATAAAATGTTAAGGTCTCATATTTTTCTGAATGATTGTGAATTACTTATGACGTTTGGAAGTATTGGTATACATGAGCCCCACATGAAGTTAAATGGTCCAAGAAAAAAAGGTTTCGTACACGTTTCTCGGAAAGTGGAAAATCGAGTACATGCACGACTTCACGCGTCCACAACTCGATACAGAGAGTCGCAGGCTATAAAATAATCGGCCTCATCGTCTCTCGCGAGCTCGTCCTCTCCCCTCCCCCACACCGTGAAAAACCCCATCAACTCACCGCACCTCCGAGGCATCGACTTCCTCGTTTCCAACCGCAAGCAGCATGAAGACAGGTCTTGCGTACGAGGCGGAGCAATCGGCGGCCGCCGCGCAGAGGATTCCTCTCGCGGTAGTGGCCGTCGCGGCGGGTGAGGCTTCACCGGGCACCCAGGCCGCTCGTCTCCTCTCGCTTGTCCGATTCTTCGACCTCGGTCGAAACGGGCGTCCCGGCCGTCGAGGAGAAGGTGGATAGCAACGCCGTTGCTCCCGCCGAAGATCCGCAAGGCGTTGCAGTGCCACCACGGCGAGGTCTTCCTAGACCCGGTGCCGGACGCGGACCTCGACCCCTTCGACGATTTCGGCCCAAACGTTCGGCTCCGGGAGGATGTCGAGGGTGACGACGAGGAGGTACCGCTTCTTTACCGAAACTGTCCCGATCCTCTTTGTGTCATATTACTCGTTCACGTGGTTTGCACGAACCTGGTTCTTGATTGATTTGATCTCCTACCTTGTTCTTGTAGACGTACTTGATTCTACGGTTCGTACGGTCGGATTCTAGTTTAATTTCGACTAATCTGACATGTAGTTGGCTTGATTAGTCATATAATTAATTTATGTGTTCATACTTAGTGGACTTGCAATTGTTGTGGCTTATGTTCATTGCTGTTCATAGGGTTTTCTCGTGATTTAGTATGATTTCTTCTGCCATTTACTTGTTCTACACATTTAATTTTAGGGTTTCTAAGGTTTGCTTATGATAGTGCAGTATTTATTCGATCTGTCATTAAACACCTGATTATTATGTACTTTATAATTCACAGGAATATTCCGATGACATGGACGACAACAAGGAGCGCAGGGACCGTAAGAGCCGCTACGTTCGAAGCGGCCGAAGGGTGGTGAAATTCGTTTCCGCATGCGCGGGGAGCTATTTTGCCCATTCTCGTGGCAAAATCCTCGCGTAAGGACATCCGCAGCCTCGATCCAAGCATGCGACGGGTGTAGGCCTAAGTACATCGGGGAAGCACCGCCCCGCAACCAAGGCCAAGCACGCAGCATATGGCCTCTTCCTCCAGTAATTACGTCTTGCCCGGCTTGTTCCCGGTCAACGCCCCCGCTGCCGGCCCTCATGCTCCCGGTCCTGTTTAAAGTTCATATGTGTAATCTTATTCCCTTTGGAAGTTCAGCATTAAACTCTACTAGTACAACCGTGGTGGTCTTGTGATGTACTCCGTAGTACTCTTTTGATGCATTTGTGATGTAGTAGGAGTAGTACTTTTTTTTGAACTGGTATAGTACTATCTAAGAAAAGTACTCCCTTCGATTCACATTCATTTTACACCAAGAAATATGGATCGGAGTGAGGGAGTAAATTAAACATGGCATCTCGTGCATGAAGCTTGACATATCGATCAGGTTGGCTAGAATGGCAATACAATGCTGCTCATTAGGCAAATGCATGCCATGTAAAGAAGTCTATACTGACATAAAAAAAGACTACATTGGGGATGAGAGTCAATTGGGGCATCTACAATACGGAAAATCTTGCTCGTAGCTGATTTTGGCTAAGAGGGTTTTACTCACATTACATGTGCCACTTTCCTTGTCTGCAAAACAAGTTCCAATAAAGGAAGAGGAAAGAAGAGGACATTGTGGGCGAGATTGAACACCTTTTTTTGTGTTAAGCTGAGGCCTCGTTTAGCTGAGGATTTCGACTTAGGCCTAACAGCTCAGCACACCCACAAATAAATCTCCTTGCGCGCACCACTGTCAGCAAAAATAACAAAATTAACACGCAAGATTAAGAATGAAGTGAATTTAAGTAACTTGGTTAGCTTTTCAAGCAATATATTCAGAGAAAGAGCACACATGTTCGGCTCGAAATAATCGTAAGAGAAGAACAATAAATCTAAGGCACCCCACTTCATCGGAAGAAGGGGCGCGACAACGCATGGATTCATACCTTGAGTCGACGCCGGCTCGTAGAAGGGCGGCCGCGCCTCGAGGATGCCGGCGACGTCTCCACCTCGGTATCACATGTGATCGCTTCTCGACGGGCGGTGCTCCGCGCCATGTAGAAGATCTTTCAAAAGAGGAGAGCCCGATGACGCTACTGACGCCTCAACCTTGATAGCACCGGCCTGTTGCTCCGCACTGAGATGCGCCACATGCAAGATTTAGCGGATGCGCCAATTTCAGAGATATGTCATGATCGTTGTAACAATTTTCAACGTGATGATGATTTGATCCCGCACTCGGCCTTGAACATAAGTACTAGTACAGTCTCACAATTTTTTTATCATTATACTTTGCGAGATTTAGCGGATGCGCCAATTTTAGAGATATGTCATGATCGTTGTAACAAATTTCAACGTGATGATGATTTGATCCTTCACTCGGCCTTGAACATAAGTACTAGTACAATCTCACAATTTTTTTATCATTATACTTTGCGAGATTTAGCGGATGCGCCAAATTCAGTAGATAGATCATGATCATGGTAACACACTTTTCAATGTAATGATGATTTGATGTTGCACTCGACCTTGAACATAAGTACTAGTACGGTCTCACAATTTTGTATCATTATACTTTGCAAGTTTTAGCGGATGCGCCCATTTTCGCAGGTAGATCATGATCATGGTAACAAATTTTCAACGTGATGATGATTTGATGTTGCACTCGACCTTGAACAGAAGTACTACTACTGTCTCACAATTTCTTTCTCATTATACTTTGCAAGATTTAGCGGATGCGCCAAATTTAGAGATAGATCATGATCATGGTAACAAACTTTCAACGTGATGATGATTTGATGTTGCACTCGGGCTTGAACAGAAGTACCGTCTCACAAATTCTTTATCATTATACTTTGCAAGATATAGCGGATGCGCCAATTTCAGAGATAGATCATGATCATGGTAACAAATTTTCAACGTGATGATGATTTGCTGTTGCACTCGGCCTAGAAGAGAAGTACTAGTACGGTCTCACAATTCTTTTTATCATTATACTTTGCAAGATCTAGCGGATACGCTAATTTCAGAGATAGATCATGATCATGGTAGTGACCGGTATTTAATGTGATGATGATTTGATTATGCACTCGGCCTTGAACAGAGGTACTAGTACGGTGTCACAATTTTTTATCATTATACTTGGACGGTAGCCAAATTCAAAATCTCATAGCGGCAAAACTTCCCGCCCACAAAATACAAAAATTTCACACGCTTCCAAATTCCCATTCTACCCCCGTGGAGATGACAGCAAAGTCGGTTGGTGGGGGGTATGCCCGTCATTTTTTGGATCACCACCTCCCTAGCCCGGAAACCCTCCCCAAAAAAATTCATTTCCCTCAGACCACCCACCGGAACTTCCCAAGTCCCTCTCTCCCACCTCCACGACCACCGCACCGGAACATCCCCGCCGGACTTCCCTGGCCTACCCGAGCCCTCGCGATCCTCGTCATCCGGCTGCCCGCCGGAGCCGCTTCATCGACGCCATCATCAACCGGACCGGATCATCCCCGCCGAACCTCGAAACCATATACTCATCCAGCAGTCTACCGCAGCCGCTTCAGCTGCGGTATCGTCCACCCCACCGGAGCCGCTTCGCCGGATCCGTCTTCCACCGCATCGGATCTTGCTCACCGACACCGCTGTGCATGAACCGGATCTGCTTCACCGGCGCCGTGCATGATCTAAACTCTTCTACTCGTCGCTTTTCTATTGCTTGCCCGCAAGTTCTTGTTTAATCTTGGGGGAACTTGTTTGTGCTAACGACGCGCCGTTACGTTTTTGCGGATGAGATGAGTAACCATGAAGTGTAATGGCCGTCTCTCCAACCCCAAGTAGCACATGTAGCGTACTTCATCACCGGATCTATCAACCCCGGGAAGATCTGCTGTGACTCCCACAGAGTGCTTCTCCTAATGTAAGTCCCTTGTTTTAGCGCCATGTTCTGGGTTCAGATGCTTGTTTGTCTGAAGCTCTTTTAGTTCATTCCTAGCTATGACCGTAATACCTTGCTATTTTCTACTTCATTGCTAACTTTAAGCGATTGAACATTTTGGTTTGCATTCCTCGCTTCCGTAGATGTAGCCATCATAACTTCTATCTTGCTCAGCCGTTGTTACAAAAATTATAGGCTGCTACTATTTTGTTCATGCCAATCTTGTTCTCCCCGAACATGTTGGTTTGTATTCCCCGTACTACAGGTGATGCCATTGTTATTTCTATCTACTTCGTCGTAAGCTAACAAAGTAACTCGCCTATATGTGTTGCTCATTACAACTTTATATCCCGAAACAAATTGATTTGTTTCCCTTATCTACAAGTTTATGAGTGATGCCATTATAACTCCTATCTCGTTTTATTCCTAGCTATTATAGTAACATCCTCGCTATTATTTAGTTCATGGCCAATTTTAAGTAATTGCACATGTTGGTTCGCATTCCCTGCTCTATAGCTTTTGGCATCGTAACTTCTATATTTGGTCTACATTCCCTGCTCTGTAGATCTAGCCATCATAACTTTATCTTGCTCAGCCGTTGTTACAAAAATTATGGCCTGCTACTATGTTGTTTGTGCCAATTTTTTACTCCATGAACATGTTGGCTTGCATTCCCTGTACTATAGGTGATGCCATTGTTTTGTATCTAGTTCATTGTAAGCTAACAAAGTAAGGACTTAGTTTGGCATGCTATCACTCGCTATCTAGCCTCGTAGTACAAATAAACTTGTCATACTACTAGATAATAATTTTGCGTGCCATCTTGTTCTTCAAAAGCTGCATTATTGACTTGTTTCTCTGACTTGGCATGACGCTCACATATGGAATGTTGAACATATTGGTTTGCATTCCCTCTTATACAAGTTCACGAGTGATCCCACTATATTCCGTATCCGGTCCATCCTAAGCTCCAAAGCATTAACTATCCTCTATGTGTTGCTCATTACAAGTTTATATCCCGAAACATCTTGATTTGCATCCCCTTCACTATAAGTTCAGGAGTATTATTTAGTTCACGGCCAAAATGAAGTAATTGCACTTGGCACATGTTGGTTCACATTCCCTCCTCTTTAGCTTTTGCCATCGTAACTTCTATTTTTGGTTTACATTCCCTCGCTCCGTAGATGTAGCCATCATAACTTCATCTTGCTCGACGTTGTTACAAAATTTATAGCCTCGCTACTATGTTGTTCATGCCAATTTTGTACTCCCCGAACATGTTGGTTTGCATGGGACTCGACAAGTAGTAAGTCTCGTTGTTTCATTCTAACATGCTCGTTATATTGGTCGTTGGTATGCGGCATGCACTCTTTGTTTGCTTATTGTGCGCATTACAATGATCTTGTTATAATGACGAAATGATGAGTTCCAAATTCTTTGGCAAACAATATTGTAGTGTCTTTGCCTTTCCATTGTTGCTGTCTTAACTTGTAATGTCTTTGTTTCGGATATAGGTGCTGCATGGACAACTTAAAAGATTGCCGGATCGCTTCATTGTATTGCTAGGTTTAATTACCATTCAATTTCTCTGGGTTCTGTAATATTTTTTCAAAGCCTTGCAGCTGATGTAATATTTAGTTAGTTTTTATAGTTCTTTCGCGCATTTTTTCTTTGGTGCTTGTGGTAAGTGAGGCTATCCGACATAAATCAATGCTACGTAAATATTCTCAATATCTAAATCACGAATTCCCATCCCTTAAACGGCCCAATTAAGCGAAATCACATATGTGCTAGCCCGCAAAATCCTAAAGCGCCTATTATGCCAGCATATAAACAAGAACTAAACGGGCTGGCCCACTTACTTATTGGGCCAGCCCACTTGATTTACGGTGGACCCCACACTCTAATTGGGCCGGCCCACTTGCTTTAAGGTGGACCCCACCCACTACTGGGCCGGCCCACTAACTAGTTGGGCCAGCCCAATTGCCTTTGTGGTCGACCCCACATACTAAATGGGCCGGCCCTTAAAGAGGAAAGTGGGACCCACCCGTGTTTTCGGCCCGGCCCACTATCTTGTTGGGCCGGCCCACTTGCTATATGGTGGACCCCACATACTAAATGGGCCGTCCCTTTAACAGGAAAGTGGGACCCACTCCGTGTTTTCTGCCCGGCCCACTATATTGTTGGGCCGGCCCACTTGCTATATGGTGGACCCCACATACTAAATGGGCCGGCCCTTTAACAGGAAAGTGGGACCCACCTGTGCTTTTGGCCCGACCCACTATCTTGTTGGGCCGGCCCACTTGCTATATGGTGGACCCCACATACTAAATGGGCCGGCCCTTTAACCGGAAGTGGGACCCACCCGTGTTTTTGGCCCGGCCCACTATCTTGTTGGGCCGGCCCACTTGCTATATGGTGGACCCCACATACTAAATGGGCCGGCCCTTTAACAGGAAAGTGGGACCCACATGTGTTTTTGGCCCGGCCCACTGTCTTGTTGGGCCAGCCCATTTGATCTAATGTGGACCCCACGTACTAAATGGGCCGGCCCGATAGCAGGAAAGTGGGACCCACATGCTAATTGGGCCGGCCCAATAACTTTTTGGGCCGGCCCACTTGCTTTAAGGTGGACCCCACTTGGTAAATGGGCCGGCCCGATAACAGGAAAGTGGGTCCCACATGTCTTGTGGGCCAGCCCTTTTGCCTGTTGACCGGACAAACGAGTGCATTCGGCCCGGCCCACATGCTTAGTGGGCCGGCCCATTAATGTTTTGACCACTCAACCTTAGAGGTTAGGCCCGGCCCACGTAACTAATGGACCAGCCCAGCTATATAGTTGACCGGTCAAACTAAGTCAGCTGGCCCGGCCCGCAAACTTAATGGGCCGGCCCGCTTAAGACGTGGCAGGCCTCGTGTGGGCCTACCATCTACCACGGAGTTTCAGCCGGTTAACGCCGTTAACTGCCAGTTAACGGCGTCTGCCACGTGTCAGTTTGCATGACGTCGCGCAGCCAACGGGCTCCCGGAAACACTTGGGCAACGGTCCGATTTTCCGTGGCGGAAGGGCGCCCAAGCGCGACGGACCGAAAAAATCGTCGTAGGACTTTGCCTGACGCAGTTTCCACAACAGAACCCATATCGTCGGGTTAGGCCCATAGGCGAGGAAAAATACCCCTTAGCGGACGATTTTGAGACGTTGTCTATCAGAACTTTTCTTGTAGTGCAGGTGATTGTTGATCCACATGAACCTATGTTGCTTGGTTGTTTAATTGCATCCATATGTTGTATCTGCTGTCACTAATTGTTATTCTTTTCGTGCCAGCACATATCCAACCCATCAACATCGAGCATGGCAAAGACTCGGGAAGAAGCAATACTGCTGGTATGCGGCTTCATCCTAACATCATTTTGTCTAATTGAAGCTTTTAATCGGGTGCTTGGGTTTTTTGGCTCATGTCGAATATTTCTGTACCCTAGGATTAAATGAAACTAAAAGTTGAAAATTGCTATGATTAAACAATTTACCTTAGTTGTTCGAGTTGGCTTGCTTCTATGCATTTCAACCATCAATCTAATGGTTACATATTTTTCTCATACATGTAAAGAAGCGCCCCTCACCGAGATAGAGAAGGACAGGGCTAGGACAATGATGCGGAAAAACCGTGTCTTACAATCCCTGGGTATCCCCGCTGTAGTGTCAATTTTTAGGAAGTCATATGGTGGTCGAGGTGGAGGTCGTTCCACACTTTCAAATGATGAGTCATCTGCCATAACACAAGGCGAGAGCTCAGATTATCATTCGAGCAATGACCAATTGGTTGACCAGGAGGATGGGGAGGTTGAAGGGAGTATAGGGGAACACATTGAGAAGGTGCATTCTGCTTATCATCTTTGGAGGGCTGGCATTACTTGTATCTGTTTTCTTATTTCTGTTTTGCTATAACCTGTGATGTAATGCCATTTTGTTTTGCTATTTTTGCGAGGCATTGAAGGATCCCAAGAGTAGAAAGAAAAAGGCTTCTGTTAGAAAGACAAGCCCAGGGAGGAGGAGTAAGAGGTTGCAAAAGGAACAAAGTTCAATGCCTCCTGTTAGAGTGTTTGCTGATGCTCCAGGAGGGAGAAAGAGGCATCTGGAACCTGTTGCTGAAGCTCCTTCCAAAAGAGTCACCAGGAGGACATCAAGTGAAGCGTCTGCAACCAACAATGAAGATACTCCGCCCCGCAACAATCGCAGTAGCTCACCGCAGATTGATGAAAGGATTGATGAAGCAAGCATTGTTCGCAGGGACACAGGTCCTACTGCATCTGATGTCATGGCCCATCAGCACTTTGATTCTGATGGTTTTCTTGATCCTGAGGATGATGAAGGCAAGTTTTTGTTGGACAGCTGTCCACACTATCTACTGCCTTTTTTGTTTATCTTTATAAACTCTTTTGGATGTGGGTGTTGCTTTCTGACATGATCTTTGTATGTATGCTATTCAGGTGGAACCACTGCTGCAGGTGGCCGTAAAAGGAAGGGCACCGGGCTGGAGCAGATTTGCAAGGGGATGGGAGTCAAGCTTACCATTGAGATTCCTCCAGGGCTGAAACGTCCTGAGAAGCCTTTGCCTGCTGCCAAGTTTGCATCGGAGGGTGGAATGCTTGCAAGAGGCCAGATGCCGCTCCTTCCGCATTTCAAGTTGTACAAGAGGGATGAGAATTTGTTGGCCGACTTCGTTGGAAAGATGGGGGTAATCTTCTTCATCACCAGTTCATTTGTTAGATGATAGGAGTGCTTGCTTGATTGTTCATAGTTCATGATAACTAACCTCGTCCTTGCCCTTGTTTGCTTTGTAGGAAAATTTCAACATGGACACAGAGTCGGAAGACATCCAGAAGGCTTGCAATGACATACTGCAGAAAGTGTCGAAGAACAGGCGCTACATCCTGAAAAGGGACTACTTTGACAAAGTACAAATGAAGTCAGCATCAAGTCCCTTGTTAAGGATGTCTCGGATGAAGAATGGGAAGCTCTAATCGCTCTCGTGGGTAACCCCAAGACACAGGGTATGTTCTTTGCTTCAGTTGCAGTCATTAGTGCTTGCATGGTAAACATGATGCTCATCGTTATAGTGTGCACATTGCTGAATATCATGATTGTGCCCTTCTGCAGAACACATGTACCAAGAACAAGGACAGTCGTGCTGCGGTCAAATTTGGCCAAAAGACTGGCTCTCGTAGCTATGCTGCTCATCTGTATGCAACTGTAAGAACACTCTTACAGAATTTCCTTTTGCATCTTAATCTTGTCTCCACAAGCTTATGTTCCGATTCTTGGTGAACATCATTTCCGGAGGGAGGAGCGCGAGAGGTGAAGAGCTAGATGCGATCGACATCTTTAAGGCGACCCATCACGGCAAGAAGGATGGTTTCTCTGAGGAAGCTCTAGCTGCAATAGTAAGTGACTTGTTCATTTCACTTTTGTGAACCATTCTTGGACCTGTGCGTTTCCTGAATTGATGAATCTTTTGGAAATGGATCTCCAGGCTGATATGGAAGCTGAGATGGCTATTCCTGTGCCAGAAGGTGCACCGCCAAGGTCTCGAGTCGCTGTTGTTGCAAAGGTTCTTAGCAAGGAAGCCAAGCACAGCACTTTCTCGAAGAATGCTCGGACTTCAGCCCAGTTCCTCTGTCAAGCTCAACAAGCCCACCGCAGCTGCTCGTATCGGCGCATGTTCATGACCCGGAAGCACAGTCGAAGAGGTCCCGGGAGGAAGCCGAACGGATGAAGCGACGGCTTGCTCGCCATCATGGAAGAAGCAGCTGCCCGGAAGGAGAAGCAAGCGGCAAATGAAGCCGCACAAGCTCGGCGTGACAAGGACTACATGGAGCTCCTCAATCGGATCGAGGAAAGTGATAGGAGGCTTGCTCACATGATGTCCATCTTCGGAGCATCTGCGAATTAGCTCCTGCTGCTGGTCGTATCCCTTTTTTGTGTCCCGCCATGGAACTTGGTCATATCCTGGCAGCGTGACAATAACTTGGTCATATTTGTGAACTTCTTACTGCGAAGTGGTTGATCTTGTAGTGAATCTGTGAACTTTCTTGACATGTTGGTGAATCTGTGAAATTTTGCTGCTGTCACTCTGCTGTGAAATTTGCAGATTTGAAATGTTGTCTTTTATATTTTGCTGTTGAATTTCCTAATTTAATATATGCACTGTTGGGCTATTGTGGGCTCTTAAAAGGCCATGGCCCAAAGTAGCCTAGAAATATATGGGCTCTTAAAAGGCTACAGCCCAACAAATAATTAATTGCATTTTCGAAAAATGGGAGTTGAAAAGGCCAAAAAAGGCCGAAGCCCAAAAAACTTGCAGGACCGTAAAAAGGCCAAGGCCCATAACTTTATGGACCCAAAAAGGCCAAGGCCCAATATCTTTATGGACCCCAAAAAGGTTGAGGCACAAAACCTTTGTGGACCCTATAAAGGCCTAGGCCCAAAATCTTAATGGACCCTAAAAGGCCAAGGCCCAAAACCATAATGGACCCTAAAAAGGCCAAGGCCCAAAAGTGTAATGGGTCCTAAAAAGGCCACGGCCCAAAACTGTAATGGGTCCTAAAAAGGCCACGGCCCAAAACTGTAATGGGTCCTAAAAAGGCCACGGCCCAAAACTTTAAACAGGCCAGGTCTAGTAAGTACAGCAAGTAAAAAGGACGTTGAAAAAAATAAGCTAAAAAGAACGAGGTAATTGGGCCAGTTACGGGCCAAGGCCCAACAAAGCCGAAAAAAATAATCAGAACTAATGGGCTCAGCCCACATAAGGAGCTAAATGGACCGGGCTGAATTCAGATAACGACGTTTCTAATTCGTCACAATTTTGCCACGTCGGATTGCCACGCTCGACTCGGGGGCAGGTGCCCATGACGTTTTGGGAACGTCATGCAGTCAGTGACATTTTAAAACGTCACAAAGCTCTACGACGTTTTCAAGTGAAACGTCTTAAGCACTCACTGCTGACTCCCAACTTTCGACGTTTTGAAAGTCGTCACAATAACGTCACAAGTAGCCATTAGTGACGTTTCAGTGACACCTTTATTTTGTCAACTTATGGCAGATTTCTTCTAGTGTGTATATATTCTCACTACATGATCAAATGCTCAGGCAATTCATAATAAGAAGCATGCAACTAAGGATACTCAATAGTTATGCAAGTCATGAAAGGATACTAACAATAATAATCAACATGAAACATAAGTATCTGCAGGATTGCAATGTTCATAATGTGATATGATAAAGTGGTATCTCGCTTGCCCTATTTGTGGAACAAAACATAAATGCCGGGGCACCTCTGAAGTGCAAGAAAAGAGTAGAAGTCAAAATATCGAAAGATTTAAGCATCACAATTATACCACAATTAATCTTATTCCGGGACAAGCACATTAAACTAAGAATGACAGCTATGCTTTCAAGAAGGTGCTCGAAGAACGGATGGTGACTCAACATGGCCCTGGGCAGAGGGAAGTAAGATTGCTCATGTGCTAGAGCTTTTCATTTTAAATGCAATCGGAGTGCTGAAAATATATTTTGAGAAGTGCAACTCATGTCAACATTAGTGATAAATAATATGGCTCATGCATAAAATTTCCTATAAGTTTGCTTTCCTCATGCATAATATACTAATAGTGTTCACACCTTGTCCTAATTAGCTTGGATTTCCATGGATTTTCATCACATACATATGTTTCAACCAAGTGTCACAAAGGGGTACCTCCTTGCCTCCTATACAAAGGTCCTAGGAGATGAATCTCATTTGATTTCTCAATTTTGATGAATCTCAGCTTTTTGGACATCCATACCGGGAAAACAAGGACAACAGATATTTGGAATTTCGTCCAGCTGAAACTTCCACCATGTGAACATCGCTTTAGTTGGTGGCCCAATGTTCCTCTCTAACATTATGCATACTCCAATCTTTTCAACTCATGGTAAATCTCCCTTACTTCAAACAAGATGAGCATGCATAGTAATTCACACGATATTCAACAAGGGCATATTGATGGTGTTCCCCATGATAGCATGGTTATCACACAACAAGCAACTTATAAGAACTAAAAATGCATAAGTAACATAATCCTTACCACAATAGTTTTTTAGACTACTTTCCCATGAGCTATAAATTACACAAAACAAGTGATAATTTCTTTGAAGGTTTAAAGGTAGCACACAAGCAATTCACTTTGGAGTGGCAGCGAAATACCACATATAGGTATGTATGTGGACAAATTGGCACTTTGGTTTTTAGTGGTTGGATGCACGAGTAGAGCTCAGTGCAAGCAAAGGCTAGCAATAGAATGGGAAACGACAATCAAAAAAGCAGTAGCTATCATAATCATGCTTGCGACGGATAAAATTAACGGAAGCATAAAAGTAATACAAGAACTCCGAGGCAAGATAAATCATCGAGGCTTAAATGAATTTTTTTAGTCTTATGCATGCTTGAGCATGTGCCAAGTCTATTCAAATGAAGCATTCAGAGGAGGATACTACAATGTCATACCGTTATATGAATAAATCAATGCAAGCAGACATCTATATGACATGTTACCTAATATTAGTAAATTGGAACTAATCATGAGAGAGAATAAACTACTGAGCATCATTAAGTAGCATACACCTTACACAAACAAACTAAGCATGTCCACATAAATGAGTATATGTACAAAAAAGAAAACAAATAGAGTTAATACCAGCCATTCACCACAACTCGAATTGGCGTGACCGTCATTATTGCTCTCCACTTGTGTGACTTGAATAATAAGAAATGATAACCAAGCTCCAATGAAGTCACGGAAGACCGTTGAACCCAACAGCAACTTTACAAAACCAAAGAAGAACAACAAATATTTTTGGGTTTTTGATTTTTAATCAACACACAAAGCAAAATCTTTTTGGATTTTCGCATAGGAAACCATAATTAGAAGATGAAGCAAATGAAGAGAAACAACAGATATTTTTGGTCTTTTTGTGTTTTGAAAAGTAGAAACAAAATCAAGAACAACAAAAGGAAAGAAAACTAACATAAACACACAAATGCAACAAGTGGCAGAAATCTGCCAACCCAAAACAAGAGGCAAAGATCGATTTTTTCTGAAAATGTTCTGTAGCTAATCTGGAAAAGTGCTCAACTAAATAAACTAACAAAGTTTCGACGGAATATGATATGTAGATGAGCGAGATGTCGGTATACCTACCGCCCAAGCTTAGGCTTTTGGCCTAAGTGGAGATCAATCCCACGGGGACCAAGAAGTGTAAGAAATGTTGCCTCCGTAATACGATGAAGAAGCATCCTCGTCCTGATATGGACTTGAGGACGCCTCGGCGTAGTGTGTGGTGTAGTCATCAGTGGCCGCCTCCTCCCCCTCCTAGTACTGACCATGGAATCCAAGCAGTCGCAGCTGCTCGTCCAACTCCTCCTTTGAGAGCGACCACGGCAACCTGTGAACACTAAACAAACCAGCTTGTGGGAAGAGCAAATGCTTCAAATTTCTGCAGGAAATATGGGTTCAGCAAGGATATCAAAAGTTCGCTGGCAAGAACAGCAAGAACACGGGTTTGAGCAATGGTGGGGTGTTTTTTCAGGAGAGATAAGAGAATGGCATAGGAGGGAGCAAGTGGAGGGCCAAAGGGCCCCACACCTGGCCTTGGCGCGGCCAGGTGCTGCCCCGCGCCACGACATGGTCTGGCCGGCCTGTGGGTCCCCCTGGGCTGCCCCAGGTGCCTCCCTGCCCCTTTTCATGCGTAAAAATTTTCTAGATATTTTCTGGAATTTTTCGAGAAACTTTATTTTTGGACCATTTTCAGAATTTGAATAACGATTCTATCACAGGAAAACAATTATGGAAAGATGAAAAACCAAATCAAAACCAAATCTACAGCAACTCTAAAGCATTCTAATATAAAGTCAATCAATAGTACATAGGTGAAAACATAGTTTCATTCATTCAAAATTACTGTGTTAACAAGGTTGATCAACTCTTGTTATCGAAACAATTTTATATGAATCAAAACTTTATATTTCACAATATGATTATGTTACCTCAATCTTGATGGGCATAGTCCCAATCATGACAATATCATTCTCTTTATTTGGCTTGGGCAAAGGCAAATGAAATTTCGCAATTTGGATGGTATCAACAATAATAATTGAGTTTAGGCCATAGTTCCCATCAATCTTCTTGGGAAAATAAACGGTGTGCTCTTTATCATCAACATTGAAAGTTACTTTTCCTAGGTTGCAATCAATAATAGCCCCTACAGTGTTAAGAAAAGGTCTCCCAAGAATAATAGACATATTATCATCTTCAAGCATTTCTAGCACAACAAAGTCAGTTAATATCATACAATGATGAGCAACTTGAACAGGAACATCCTCACATATACCAAGAGGAATAGTAGTACACTTATCAGCCATTTGCAAGGATATATCAGTTGGTATTAATTTTTCTAGATCAAGTCTTCTATAGAGAGAAAAAGGCATAACACTAACTCCTGCTCCCAAATCACACAAAGCCGTTCTAACATAATTATTTTTTATGGAGCATGGAATAGTGGTTATGCCTGGATCACCAAGCTTCTTTGGAACCTTTCCATTAAAGGAGTAATTAGCAAGCATAGTGGAAATTTCCTCATTTGGAATTTTCCTCTTATTAGAGACAATATCTTTCATATTCTTTGAATAAGGAGGCAATTTAATAGCATCAGTCAAAGGAATTTGCAAAAACAAAGGTTTCATCCATTCACAGAACTTATTATAATGTTCTTCCTCCTTTGATTTATGTTTCTTATCTGGAAAAGGCATTGGTTTTTGCACCCAAGGTTCTCTCTCACTACCATGTTTAGTAGCAATGAAATCTTCCTTAGTTTATTTTGTAATCTTAGTATGCTTTTCAGGTTCTTCTTCAATTTCTTCCTTGTCGGAAGCATCATTTTTATCATTACCACTTTCAGTTTCAGCATCAGATATAGATATACTATTAGGATCCTTAGCAGGTTCAGAGGATTCTACAACAGTTTTATGTTTCTTCTTCTTTTTCTTAGACTTAGTCCTAGTATCATCAACTCGTTGAGAATCTTGTTCAATTCTTTTTGGATGTCCTTCAGGATATAGAGTGTCTTGGGTAGAAACACCACTTCTAGCTCTTATTTCATAAGCATGTTTTTCCCTAGAAGCATTTGTTAGCAAATCTTTTTGCACTTTAGTGAGCTGATCAATTTGAGTTTGAACCATATGAAAATGTTGAACAAGCATTTTAACATCATTAGAAGTTCTTTCCACAATATCATGCAAAGTATTGATAGCTCTAGAATTTTCCGTTAGGTGATGTTCCACTCTCTTATTAAAATTATCTTGCTTTACAATATAATTATCAAATTCATCTAAGCATTGATCAGGAGGTTTAGAGTAGGGAATATCCCTATTATCAAAGCATTGAAGAGAGTGTACCTCAATAGTGGAAGAGCGAGGGATTTGCTTACATAATTCTTCTATAGGTGGTAGATTCTTCACATCTTCAGATTTAATTAATAACCTTCTCCTTAAGAGATTTCTTGGCATCCCTCATCACTTCATCATTTAATTCAATCATTCCCCTTTTCTTCGGTGTTGGTATTGGCTCCGGTGTAGTCCAATCATCATAATTTTTGCTTATTTTGGCCAATAATTCCTCAGCTTCAGCCGGAGTTCTTTTCCCGAAAACACAACCAGCACAACTATCTAGGTATGTCCTAGATTCAACAGTTAGTCCATTATAGAATATATCAATGAGTTCATTTTTAGCTAATGGATGTTTAGGTAGTGCTCTAATTAAAGAACAAAATCTTTCGCAAGATTCAGGCAATTTCTCTCCTTCTATCTACACAAAGCCAAAGATTTTCTGCAAAGCAACATGTTGAGAACTAGCATGGAAATATTTATGAAAGAAGGAATTAACCAAAACAATAGGACTGTCAAAAGATCCAGGAGACAAATTATCATACCAAATTTTAGCTGCTCCTTTCAGAGAGAAAGGGAAAATTTTAGTGACAAAGTAAGTACGTATCTTAATATCATCGGAGAATAAATTGCTCAAAGTAGAGAGTTCATTCATATGTTTCATAGCACTTTCATTTTCAGTACCACAGAAATATTCTTTCTCAACAATAGATATGTAAGATAAATCCAGAGAGAAATCATAATACTTATCTCTAATATATATGGTAGATGTGGAAAATTTAGAATCAGGAGACAAATTATATCTAACAGCTTGTCTTGCAAGAAGACTTTTCATAGAACTTGCATCTCTAGTAGTATGACATTCCTATATGAAGTCATCATCAAGTTCAATATAAGTTTCAACAAGATCATCACTAGGATTCCCCCTAGCTTGAGGTGAACTAACATGTGTAATAGTATTTTCAACATTTTCAATTTTTTTAGCTCTAGCAATTGTAGTATCTAGGAAAGGACCTAACGAACCACTCTTATCAAGCACAGTAGAAACATCATCAGGAGCATTATCAGATTTAGCAGAAGTAGCAGTAGCATATGGTGGAGTAAGAAGCTTACTCATAAGAGATGGCGAATCAAGAGCAACAGAGGTGTTCAGAGTTGTACCTCTTCTTGTAGTGGATGGCAATATAGGGAACTTAGATTCAGGAGCTTTCCCCATAATGACTAAATTGCAGCGAACAATATCACCTTCAAGTGGGCTTGTAAATAAAGCTATGCTCCCCGGCAACGACGCCATAAAATAGTCTTGATGGCCCACAAGTATAGGGGATCGCAACAGTCTTCGACGGAAGTAAAACAAAAATTTATTGATTCGACACAAGGGGAGCCAAAGAATATTTATAAGCTTTAACAGATGAGTTATCAATTCACCTACACCTGAAAATAGACTTGCTCCCAATAGTTTATCAGTAGTAATAGTTTTATAGCAGTGGTAGTAGTGAAGTAGCAGCAGTAATGAAATAAAAACAGCAGTAGCGATGATTGCAGTAGACAGCAGGATTAGAATACTGTAGGCACATGGATGGATGAACGGGCGTTTCATGAATGAGAGAGTCCATATAATATCAAGACATAGGCATTGCAAGTAATAATGATATAAGCATCCTAGCATAATATAACCATAGGCGTATGTTCCTATTTAGTCGTGCGTGCTCGCATAGAGAAACTTGCACGACATCTTTTGTCCTACCAGCCCGTTGCATCGGGGCCTCTAGGGAAACTACTGGCAATTAGGGTACTCCTTTTAATAGAGTACCGGGCAAAGCATTAACACTCCATGAACACACGTGATCCTCACATCATAGCCATCCCCTCTGGTTATCCCAATTATTGTCAATTTGGGGCCTCGGGTTCTGTACAACAATATGTGTATACAACTTGCAGATATGATCAAAAACAATAATTATCATGATGATTCAATAACATGGTTAGATCTGAGATCATGGCACTCAGACCCAAAGTGACAAGCATTACGCATAGCAAGTTGGGACAATGTCAAAAATACTAACAACGGATACTAGGCACTATGACCATAACAATCTTATAGATATTACATGACCAATCTCATCCAATCCCTACCATACCCTACAACCTACAGAGGGGAATTACTCACACATGGATGGGGTAATCATGGATGGTTGATGGAGAGGCGTCGGTGATGGCGATGGCGATAATCTTCTCCAAATCCCCTTCCCGGCAGGGTGCCAAAACGGAGTTTCTGGTCCCCGGATTGGAGTTTCTGGTGGCGGTGGAGCAGCGGAACTCTTTCTGGAAATACGTCGAACCCCCTCGGTTTTCAGGTCAGGAGTCTTATATAGTGCGAAGGAGAGGTCGAGGGGGTGGCTGAAGCGGCCAGACCACCCCTAGGCAAGGCCAAGGCCTGGCACGCGCCTAGGGTAGGTTTGCCCCCCTCCCCTCCGTCTTGTCTTCTGACACCAGAGCAATTCTGCTGAAAATAGCGTTAGTATGCGTTAGTTGTATTTAAAACACACAAGATAGATGGCAAACAACAGCAAAAGTTTTCGGGAAAGTAGATACGTTTTGGACGTATCAATCTCCACTTAGGCCAAAAGCCTAAGCTTGGGGGAGGTATACCGACATCTCACTCATCGATACATCATATTCCGTCGGAACTTTGTATATGCATGTTTCGCTTTCTTTTGTTCTTGTTTAGTTTATATCTGTAATTTCTCTTTATTGAATCTTGGAAGTTGTTACCACTTTAATAACCTCTCCTTATCCTATTTATTTCGTTTTTATAGCAAGGATAGCCTCTAATAGGAAGGAGGTAAGAATTGGGGAAGTTGCTGTCCCAAACCAGATTATGTGTTGCCACCAAAAAAAATTGTATTCCCAGCCAGAACGTTGTATTGAGCTGCCAATTTTTGATAATATGCCCCAGATTGTTATCTAACTTCCATTAGTTTTGCACTTTTCGATTTGAGCAACAGAACATTTTCAAAAAAAATCGATCTTTACCTGTTGTTCTGTGTCGGCAGATTTTTACCACTATTTACAATGGCATATCTATGTTAGTTGTCTTTATTTTATTGTTATTGTTTTATTTCTATTTTCCAAAACACAAAAGGACCAAAAATATTTCTGTTGTTTCTCTTCATTTGCTTCTTTAGTTTTTAAGTTTTAGTTTGTTTCATTTTCTCTTTATGGTTTGCTATTCGAAAATCTAAAAAGATTTTGCTTTGTGTGTTGATTTAAAATCAAAAACCCAATTTTTTTTGTTGTTCTTCTTTTATTTTGTAAAGTTTGCTGCAGGGTTCAACGGTCTTCCATGACTCCATTCGAGCTTGGTTATCATTTCATATTAATCAAGCCACACAAGTGAAGAGCGATAATGAAAATTCGAGATGTGGTGAGAGGCTGGTATGGACTCTATTTTTTTTCGTTTTTGTACATATAATCATTTATGTGGACATGCTTAGTTTTTTTGTGTAAGGTGTATGCTACTTAATGATTGTTAGTAGTTTTTGCTCTCTCATGATTAGTTCCAATTTACTAATAGTATGTACCATGTCATATAGATGTTTGCTTGCATTGCTCTATTCATAAAACGGGATGACATTGTGGTATCCTCCTCTGAATGTTTCATTTGAATCGACTTGGCACATGATCATGCATGAATAAGACTAAACAAAAGTCATTTAAGCCTTGATGATTTATTTTGCCTCGGAATTCTTGTATTACTTTTATGCTTGTGTTAATTTTGTTCTGTCGCAAACATGATTATGACAGTTACTGCTTTCTTGATTGTCGCTTCCCAGTCTATTGCTAGCCTCCACTTGTACTGTATATGAGCTCTACTCGTGCATCCAACTCCCAAAAACCAAAGTTTGCCAATTGTGTCCACCATACATACCTAACCAGCGGTGGCGAAGCCGACCTGGCTCGCTCCGAAGACCTGCACGAAGAAACGCTTACCTTCGGCGGCGCCGACCGCGGCCACGCCCTTGATTCCTCCGCAGGAAACCCGATTTTCGTCCGGAAGTCCTCCGCCACCTCCGCCTGAGACATACCCGCTGATGTACCAATCGGTGGCACCTCGGGATCAAACCCAATCCGTAGCCACCCGAACTCCTCCGCCATCTCCCGCGCGTCCCCATCCGCGTCATCCTCCGCTTCAAGGCAGACGAATCGAGATCCGACGGCCCGTCCCGCCAGCGAGGGCGAGTCCAACGAGGAGATGGCCGGCGTTAGGGGCGCGCGGAGCGCTCGGTCGCCGTCCATCATTTTATAATATATATCGGGAATGTTTACAATGGTGGGATTACTGATCCATTACATTTTCATAATGTGTCAAACCATGATTGGAGACCTTCCTTATGGTTACGTTTAGCTCTATGCCAATTGTTGCTCATATAGGCTCTAAATTTTATAATACATCTCTGAATAGATGGTTCATTTCCATTGAAGATGGCGTCGTTCCTTTGGTCCCATAAACTCCAGCATCCTATAATAATGATCTCCATTAAGAATTCCATATTATATCTCCGTTTTGCCTCCATGATCATGTCGTTAACATTTAGATATGTATTCCATTCCATACCAAGTGCCACTAGAAGCCCTGACTGGAACTGCATTCGAAGAATAGGTGAATTAACATTTCTTGGGGGCATGTGTCATGTAGAATGCAGTCATATAACTCCATAAAGAAGTTTCTCCATGCTAGATCACCTTGACATGTTGAGCTAGATCCGCCACTTGGATGTTGATCTAAAGTTTCTCACACCTATCTACGAAAAATAAGATGCCAAAGATGACGGAAAGTGGCTTGCATAATGATGACACCTATGAGCTAGGATTTATCTATCATTTTATTATGCAACATAATTTTTTTATGAAGGTTTTAACATTACTAATAAGTATACCGAAACAACCAAAAAGAAAAGGTAAGCATCTTGAAAAACTATCTTGTTTTCACGTCTGAATGAACTGTCCAATCAAATTTTAGAGACATAACGTTGTAAATATGTAACCCCGTAGCACAGGTGTAGGACATTACCATGAATCATGCTTCCCTGCAAAGAAGCAAAACAAATAAACATAAAAATAAAAATTGCTTCGCATGCTTAGTTGTTTCAAAGCGAAACTTCTTCATTGCATCTTGCATCAATATTTTTTTTTATAAAAGCATGATGCGTGCTAGTAGCAATTTTAATGCAATTTAGCAGTACTCCGAGAATAATACACAAATCCATATAGCATTTTCCGTCACAAGAGCAATGCAATTGATATGGTTTTGGAGTCAGCTCCACAAAATGTGATGTTCAGACAAGATTTAATTGGTCTCAGTCCTACGACATGAAATGCCCTTCTAGGATGGTTGGCAATGCATGATCCAACTGTTGCAAGGGACTGATGAATTTTCGTGAAATCTATGTGAGAATGGAAAATTTCCAGTGGGCTCCATGTATAACCAACCTGTCCATTTAGAATTGCCAATCAATAATGACAAAAATATATGAAGATACCAATAAATTTTTACATTGCATCTGAGAAAGTAGTAAACCAAGAACAACCTTGTAAATGTAACTGGCATGATAGCACGAAGTGTGAGACAATGAAACACTAACTCTTTCATTATAAGTGTTGCAAATATACTCAACAACTGGTTACTTGACACGATCATAAGTTTAAAATTCTTATTAGGTTAGGAGAGCTTTCCATAATATGGTTGCTTTGGCTATGTTGAAATGACAAATATTTTGAATGGTAAGATTTTTTTTCTTATGCGGGTCATCTCCTGGTGATTGTCTCTACAACAGGTGGGCCTGTTATTAAGAGGTCTATATGTTTGGAGCAAATGGTGAGGCATATTTTTATCCCACACGGATGGAAATGTGATCCATGGATTTGTCCCCCAACACTTTAGGTGTTTTACGATCTCTACATGATTCGTTCTTTTCTCCTAGGTTTATTTTATTTTCATTTTCGTTAAACTTCTACGATTGTGTGCATCTTAGTTATATAGAGACCGACTGCAACGTCTTTTGAATTTTATATTTTCAATTCTAGGTTATTGGTAGTAAAACACACTTCATCGGAAAAATAGTTCCCAACCTAAGGTAGAAGAACATCAACTTCTCACGGGTTTTCGCATGGTCGGGGGATGTTATTCACTACCATTAGCAACCCTGCCTACCACGCCAGAAGCACCTCCTAGTGAGACGCATCCGACGTGGCCAATTAACATGTACAATACTATTTTCCCCTTTTTTATGCAAAATGTGAATTCTCACATACATCCACATTTGCATTCAAATATGTACAAAAAATGTTCACACATATCTAAAAATTGATGTTGTAATCCTGCAAATAATGATTCTTTATATAATAAAAAATCATGTTCATTGAAAATTCACGTTTGATATTGAGTGCATATGCTCCTATCACTAGAAAAAACATTTCAAAATGTAAATAATTAGAAAAAATATGGCGTGTACGTCTTGACACTCTATGCGTGCACGAAAAATTTCATGGAAATACGATATTTTTAGTGTCATGCGTAAAGTATATACATAAATGTCCCGTCAACATCTTACTTCGTGCTGGTTTTGTATTTTACACACGACACCATAAATATCGGTTCTTGTCAAACAACTTTGTGAGTACATATAATTTCGACATATATGTGGAGATTTTTTAATCATATTTTTTGACATTTGGAATGGTGTTTAAAAATCTTTTAAAAAAAACAGGGGAATATTCTTCCAGATGCCAGAACGCCCCTTGTGTTGTGTGACAAACTTTTTTTTACATATCATATTAAAACTTTTTGTATGTGAAGAAAATAAAGGAAACATAAAAATAGAGCAATATAATAAAAATATAATAAAAGAAGGAAAATTTCAAGAAAAGAATGAGGAAAAACATAAAACAAGAAAACTAGAAGCAAAATAGAAAGAAAAAACAAAGAAGAAGAATGAAGAAAAAATGCGTCATCTTATTGGTTTGGCCCAGGAAAGGAAGCCTTTGCTGTGGCAAACAGGAATTGCCATGATCGGCCTAGGAAAGGAAGCCTTGGTGGAGCTTAACCGTGGCCAACGTGGGCTTTGGTCGAATGTACGGTCCAAGTAAAAATGTGCTGTAGAGATGTAAATTGGTTCGGTCCATTCATTTGCCAGCCTTCACCCTCTACCATATCGTTTGTACCCCTAAAAAAAAGATTCTTTTTGAGAGATACCCCTAAAAAAAGATTCTTGTTTTTTTTTCCGAGTAAAAAAGAACTTTATTAAGCAGGTGGGGTTACAAGTTGATCATGTTCTAGGGCCTGTAACACAACATCAGGACCCGAAGCTAACCAAAGATCAGTAAGACGTTCCAATCTTGCATAATTTGCAAGATCATGACTAACCCTAACATGTGATTGTTCCACTTTTACAAAAACACACTCATGGTCTTGATTACAAAGAGTTCTAATCTCCGAAACCCAATGAAGAAAGGGTGATCTCACTGGTAGAAAAAAGGGCTTCCGTCCAGCCCCATTAGTCGCGAAACTATAAGAACCGCGACCAATGGCCTCTTTAGTCGCGGTTCGTGAGGCGAACCGCGACCAAAGGCCTGGGCCCAGCGCGCTCGGTGGCCAGCTGGTGGACGGGAGGGGCTTTAGTCGCGGTTGGCCAGGCCAACCGCGACTAAATGTCCTCAGGCCTGGCCCAAAGGCCTTTAGTCGCGGTTGGCCAGGACAACCGCGACTAAAGCCCCTCCCCTATATATACCGACCAGCCCACAACACTTAGCCATTTGGTGCCACTTCTCTTCACAAACTTCACAAGGGGGTGTTGGTTTGCTTTTGGCTCCTCTTATGCACACAAGGTGTTTGATGAAATGCCCCAAGAGCATGAAACCAACATGATATGAAGTGTCGGAGCCACACTTGATCGAGCTTCCTCATTTATTTTTTCCTCCTCGATCGCGGTTAGCAACTTGAACCTTTCATATGTGTCATTGATAAAATATGCATGTGTGTAGTTCATTGTTTAATTTCTATTTAGTTTAACAAATGCATGATGGTTAATTATATATTTTATATTATAATAATGCGGATGAATCGGCAATGGATGTACGCTAACCGACTCTCCGGCGAATTCACTACGGGTTTGAAAGATTTCCTCGTAGTGGCTAATGCGAACAAGCAGGGGGGTTTTGTTATCTGTCCATGTGTTGGCTGTAAGAATCAGAAGGGTTACTCTTCCTCAAGGGAAGTTCACCTGCACCTGATTCGGCATGGTTTCATGCCAAGCTATAATTGTTGGACCAAGCATGGAGAAAGAGGGGTTATAATGGAAGAGGATGAAGAAGGGGATGATATCATCGATGACAACTATCTTGATCATTTCGGTGATACTTTCATGGAGGATGCTGAAGGTGGGGAAGGTGAAGGGGAAGGTGATCAAGAAGAGGCACGTGATGAGCCCGCCGATGATCTTGGTCGGACCATTGCTGATGCACGGAGTCGCTGCGAAACTGAAAAGGAGAGGGAGAATTTGGATCGCATGTTAGAGGATCACAAAAAGTCGCTGTACCCGGGATGCGATAATGGTCTGAAAAAGCTGGGTTGCACTACTCGGATTTGCTGAGATGGAAGGCACAGGAAGGTGTAGCTGACTCGGGATTTGAAAACTTGCTGAAAATATTGAAGAATATGTTTCCAAAGAATAACGAGTTGCCCTCCAGGTACGTACGAAGCAAAGAAGGTTTTACTGCCCTCTAGGTTTAGAGGTTCTGAAGATACATGCATGCATCAATGACTGCATCCTCTACCGCGGTGAATACGAGAATTTGAATGAATGCCCGGTATGCACTGCATTGCGTTATAAGATCAGAGGCGATGACCCTGGTGATGATGTCGATGGCGAGAAACCCAGGAAGAAGGTTCCCGCCAAGTTGATGTGGTATGCTCCTATAATACCACGGTTGAAACGTCTGTTCAGGAACAAAGAGCATGCCAAGTTGTTGCGATGGCACAAAGAGGACCGTAAGTCGGACGGGGAGTTGAGACACCCCGCAGATGGAACGCAATGGAGAAAGATCGACATAGAGTTTAAAGATTTTGCAGCTGACGCAAGGAACATAAGATTTGGTCTAAGTACAGATGGCATGAATCCTTTTGGCGAGTAGAGCTCCAGCCATAGCACCTGGCCCGTGACTCTATGCATCTACAACCTTCCTCCTTGGTTGTGCATGAAGCGGAAGTTCATTATGATGCCAGTGCTCATCCAAGGTCCGAAGCAACCCGACAACGACATCGATGTGTACCTAAGGCCATTAGTTGATGAACTTTTACAGTTGTGGGGCAGACCTGGTGTCCGTGTGTGGGATGAGCACAAAGAAGAGGAATTTGACCTACGAGCGTTGCTTTTCGTAACCATCAACGATTGGCCTGCTCTTAGTAACCTTTCGGGACAGTCAAATAAGGGATACAATGCATGCACGCACTGCTTACATGAGACTGAAAGTGTACATTTGCCAAATTGTAAGAAGAACGTGTACCTTGGGAATCGTCGATTTCTTCCGAAAATTCATCCAGTAAGAAAGAGAGGCAAGCATTACAACGGCAAGGCAGATCACCGGCCGAAGCTCAGCGGAACGCACTCGGTGCTGAGGTATTTGATATGGTCAAGGATTTGAAAGTCATCTTTGGAAAGGGTCCCGGCGGACAATCAATTCCGAAGGGAGCTGACGGGCACGCACCCATGTGGAAGAAGAAATCTATATTTTGGGAGCTAGAATATTGGAAAGTCCTAGATGTCCGCTCTGCAATCGACGTGATGCATGTTACGAAGAATATTTGCGTGAACCCTGCTAAGCTTCTTGGGCGTGTATGGGAAGACAAATGATACAAAGGAAGCACGGCAGGACCAGCAACGCTTGAAAGACCCCGATGACCAAGCATCCGGAATGGTTTCAAGGTCGTGCCGGCTACGCTCCGACCAAAGAAGAGAAGGTCATCTTTTTTGAATGCCCGAGCGAGTATGAAGGTCCCGTCTAGATTCTCGTCCAATATAAAGGGAATAATAAACATGGCGGAGAAAAAGTTCCAAAACCTGAAGTCTCACGACCGCCACGTAATTATGACGCAATTGCTTCCGATTGCTTTGAGGGGCTCTGCCGGAAAATGTTCGAGTAGCCATTGTGAAGCTATGTGCATTCCTCAATGCAATCTCTCGGAAGGTAATCAATCCGGAAGTTCCGCCACGGTTACGAACGATGTGGTCCAATGTCTTGTCGGTTTCGAGTTGGTGTTCCCGCCATCCTTCTTCAATATTATGACGCACCTCCTGGTTCACCTAGTCGAAGAGATTTCCATTCTCGGTCCCGTATTTCTACACAATATGTTCCCCTTCGAGAGGTTCATGGGAGTATTAAAGAAATATGTTCGTAACCGTGCTAGGCCAGAAGGAAGCATCGCCAAGGGCTATGGAAATGAGGAGGTAATTGAGTTTTGTGTTGACTTTCTTCCTGACCTTAAGCCGATTGGTCTTCCTCGATCGCGGCACGAGGGGAGACTAAGTGGAAAAGGCACGATCGGAAGGAAATCAACGATATGTATGGACGTCCATTATCTGACTGAAGCTCACCACACAGTTCTGACCAATTCCAGCTTTGTGGCTCCGTACTTTGAGAAACACAGGAATATTTTACGCTCGGACAACCCGGGGAAGCCTGAATCCTGGATTAGGAAGGCCCACATGGAGACTTTCGGCAGTTGGTTGAGAAAACATTTAATGAGTGACAATGCTATTGTAGATCAGCTGTACATGTTGGCCAAGACACCATCTTCGACTATAACGACTTTCCAAGGGTACGAGATAAATGGGAATACATTTTACACGATCGCCCAAGATAAAAAGAGCACCAACCAAAACGGTGGTGTCCGCTTTGATGCAGCAACCGAGAATGGGAAAAAGGTCACATATTATGGTTACATAGAGGAGATATGGGAACTTGACTATGGACCCTCCTTTAAGGTCCCTTTGTTCCGGTGCAAATGGTTCAAGCTAACAGGAGGTGGGGTAAAGGTGGACCAGCAATACGGAATGACAATGGTGGATTTCAACAATCTTGGTTACCTTGACGAACCATTCGTCCTAGCGAAAGATGTCGCTCAGGTTTTCTATGTGAAGGACATGAGTAGCAAACCGAGGAAACAGAAAGATAAGAAAACGATCTGTACATCATGCGATGATCCAAAGCGCCACATTGTTCTTTCAGGGAAAAGAAACATCGTGGGAGTGGAGGACAAGACAGACATGTCAGAAGATTATAATATGTTTGGTGAAATTCCGCCCTTCAAAGTGAACACCGACCCAAGCATTAAGTTAAATGATGAGGATGCTCCATGGATACGGCCCAATCGTAAGCAAGCAGGGATACAAGAGAAGAAATGATGTGTAATAATTTATTGTACCAAACTTTGTTGAATGGATCACGTGAATTATATTATCCGTGATGTGTTTTCGTGTCCATTTTCGAATGATTCGATTGATTCGAGATAGCACTGATGATACATGAAATTTGGAGTGATTTAGTCATACTCCTGCCTAGGCGTATAATATGCATACTCGTAGTCTTCATAGCTGCCGCCGTTGTACTGGTAGTCGTCGCCTTCTAAGTTGCCGCCGTCGTCGTCGCTGCCGTCGTCGCTCGTCGTCGGGCGGCGCTCGTGGCTCGAACCGAGGGTAGCGCAGGCGGGGGATATCACCGGCCGTGATGTAGTCCACGACGCTCCGCGAGTCCGGCCGTACCACCATAGCCGACGGCCGGCCTCGTGGAAGTTCCCAGGAGGCAGACCGTCCTCCTCATACCTGGCGAGCGCCCTCTCACGCCGATTGATGAAGAAGGCGTCCCAAGTATGCTAGTTATCGGGATGCCAGCGGGGAATCATCCGCTGCTCCGGCGTGAGGTCGAGGTAGTAGTGGTTCGTGATGGCTGCCCGGCGCGCGGCACTCGAGGGAGGGGAGGGACCGGCACGCCGCCGGCGCTTAGGCTCCAGCCGGCGGGGACGCGGTAGCCCGGTGGGCAAGGGTAGTTCGAGGCGCAAAGCTCCTTCACCTGCTGGTAGGTTAGAGTGGGTGCGGTGGAAGCCATTAGAGAGTGATGAGAGATTGTAGAGATGTGATAATGCTGGCCAAGCCGGGCTACATATATGTAGTGAGAAATGGCGGGAAAAATGGGAGCGGGAAGACAGGAGGCGGGAAGAAAGTGGCGGGAAGAAAGAGGCGGGAAGAAAGAGGCGGGAAGAAATTGGCGGGAAGAAAGAGGCGGGAAGACAGGGAAGAAATGGCGGGAAGAAGAGGAATCCAGAGCTAGAAGAGGGGGGCGGGAAGACAGAGGGGGGAAGAGGGGGCCGGCGGAAAGATAGAGGCGGGAAGAGGGGCCGGCGGAAAGACGCCAGTGGCCGGAAAGAACTGGTGGGAAGAACTGGTGGGAAGAGGGAGGCGGAAAGATTTTTAAATGAATTAGTTGTATTTTTCTGAATTTTTTGATATATTATTTGTATTTTTAACATATTGAAATGAATTAGTTTTATTTTTATGATTTTTTTGATATATATTTTGTATTTTTAAGATTTTGAAATGAATTAGTTTTATTTTTCTGAATTTTTTGATATATTATTGGTATTTTTCACATTTAGAAATGAATTCGTTTTATTTTACTGAATTTTTTGATATAATCTTTGTATTTTTCAGATTTTAGAATCAAAAGAATTTGGAAAATAACCTTTAGTCGCGGTTGGCATAGCCAACCGGGACTAAAGGGTCCTTCGGCGCGGGAACGAAATTTCCCCAAAAAAACCCTTTGGTCGCGGTTGGTATCACCAACCGCGACTAAAGGTACCCCTTTAGTCGCGGTTGGTGATACCAACCGCGACCAAAGATCGTTTTTTATAAATAGGCGCGCGCCCGCCTCGGCGGTTTCACTTCGTCTTCTTCGCATTCGCAGACGCGCGCCGATCGACTTCATCTCCTCGCAGACTACGCCGTCAGGCTGCCGCGCGCCCGCCCGCCGACGAACCTGCTCCGACGAACACCGCCGCCGACGAACCGCGCGCGAAGCTCTCCTCCGCCGCCACCGTAAGTCGCGCGCACAAAACTCGCCGACGACGAACAACCGACCGGTCCCCCGCGCCGACAACGCCGCGGCCGCGCGCCGCCCCGCGCGCGCACAAACTCGCCGAGAATCGCCGCCGCCGGGCCGGCCCCCGCGCGCGTATATCGCCGCGCGCGCCCGTACGAGAGAGCGCCCGGCCAGCGCCCTTCGCTCGCCGGGGCAGCCGCGCCGCCCATGCCGCCCCGCCGCGCGCGCGTGAGAGAGAGCAGAGGGAGAGGAGCCGGCGGCCTCCTGCCCCTGCTTTTTTTTCTTTCTTTTTTAGTTTTTGTTCTTGTTAATTTTGAAATTAAAAATAACTAAAATTTGAGTTAAAAGTTTGTGTAAAAAAAGAACTACAATTTGACTTAAAAAAACAAATAATTGAGACTTAAAATTTTGTCTCAAAAAGAACTACAATTTGACTTAAAAAAGATTGTGTAAAAAAAAACTAAAATTTGACTTAAAAAAACTACTAATTGACTTAAAAATTTTGTCTAAAAAAGAACTACAATTTGACTTAAAAAGATTGTGGAAAAAAAACTAAAATTTGACTTAAAAAAACTACTAATTGACTTAAAAAATTTGTCTCAAAAAGAACTACAATTTGACTTAAAAAGATTGTGAAAAAAAAACTAAAATTTGACTTAAAAAAAACTGGGTCACGCGCCCCACCGCCCTTTCGCCACCGCCACCACCGCCCTTTCGCCACCGCCACCACCTCCCCTTCGCCACCGCCGCCCTTTCGCCACCGCCACCACCGCCCTTTCGCCACCGCCGCCCTTTCGCCACCGCCACCACCGGTCTCTCGGTCACGCGGTCACTGCAAGGCGAGGTCGCCCCCTCCGTATACGCGCGGTGTTTTTTGGGATCGAGAGGGGGGCGGCGAGGGTTATGTGTCGTCGGCACCGCCACCGCCCTTTCGCCACCGCTTCGCCACCGCCACCGGTCTCTCGGTCACGCGGTCACTGCGAGGTCGATCGTCCGCATATAACACGCGTCCCCCCTCTCGCCTCCCTCGTCGCCCTCTCTCTTTATATGTAGAAGAGATGTGATAATGCTGGCATATACACAATTAATTAGTTTTTACTACTTGTTTTTAGGACTGACATATGGCGGACGATAGAGCTGACCCGATTATGGACAACTATGATCAAGAAGCTGAAGACCATATATTTGGCATCATAAAAGGCGATATTATTTATGTGCCGATCGAACAAGATGAAGAAGACCTCGAGGATATTTCTTCTTATCTGAATCTTGACGGTCAAGATGAAGGCCGTCAGCAAGATGATGGGGAAGAAACGTCGATAAACGACGATCTTCAAGCGCAAGTAGCAACCAGCTCCGGCGCCGAGGTATATATATACGTTGAGCCTCTGGTGATACAAACTTACCATGATTTGAATAAATATGTGTGTACTAACGCGCGCGACTCTCTTTCTTATTTTAGCCCTCGGCCGGATCGTCGAAACAATCGAGTACGTCGTCAAAGCGTGGTGCAACCAAGACGCTCAAACAAGGAGAAACATATACCATCGAGGTTGTCGACAGTGCAACCGGCAGGCCGCTGGAGCCCCGCAAGCACTCCACCAAGTTTATCAACCAATGCGGAGCCGTTGTTAGAGAGAACGTCTCGATCACCCTCCAGGAGTGGAATGAGCCAAAGAAGGCACATCTTGGTTTCACTTTTGTCGACAAGAGAACAAAAAAAGATTGCTTGAAAAAGCTTATGGAACATTTCGTCCTACCTCCGGAATACCACAAGTTCGATGAGGAGGGTAACAAGATTGAGGAAAACAAGAAGAGGAGGAGGCTAGTCAAAGAGTTCGCTCTTCATAAGATGTCCGAAACATTCCGGAAATTCAAGCAAAATCTAACCCGTGACTATGTCAACGAGAACAAGACTCCGAATTTCACAGGACAATATGAGAAACTGAAACATGATTGGCCAGACTTTGTGAAGCAGAAGAAATCGGAGCAGTTCATTGAATTATCGAAAAAAATAAGGAAAATGCGGCTAAGAAGGAGTACAATCATATTATGGGGCCAGGAGGGTATCGCCTTTGGGAGCCTAGGTGGGAGAAGATGGAGAACGAGCTGAGGAGGCGAGGAATCCGTCCAGGTACGGAGGGATGGGACCCAAGGGCCAAAAGCTGGTGGTACGGGCATGGGGGAACGCTAGACCCGGAGACAGGGGCGTGTGTTCACAAGAACAAAACGTTTAAACCCACCCAAGCCCTTATTCACGCAATGAGGGATGCTCAACTGGGGAAGATCAAGTTCAACAGAGAGAACGACGCGCTGACAAAAGCCCTCGGGAAACCTGAACACGGAGGACGTGTACGAGGCATGGGGAACATTCCGTGGAAAATAGGGTTCTCCTAGAACGATGACCCGTACGGTTACAGAAGCCGTAAGAGAAAGATGGATCGGGATGCAGATGTTATGGCGCGGTTGGCATCGGAATTCGATACGATGAAGAAAACCATGAGTATACTAGTACAAGAAAGATCGTCAGCTGGGGCGAATGAAGATCATCCAGCGGATCTCGGAAGCCAGACGCGGATGAGAAGCAGCGTGGCTTCCACGGAGAACCCGCCGGCTACTGATAATGCAACGGCGGTCGAAGAAATTACTGCACCGGAGCCTCCTCGCTACCCCGTGGACGATGTAAAGGAGATGAGAGAATGTCATCTGCATTATCCAATTGGGAACATGTCCACGAAGGTAGCCATCGGCAGTGCTTTACCATGTGAGCCTGGAGCACTCCACCACAACAACCCCATTCCAGATGGCTATGCTCGTGTCACGGTGGAGGAAATAGTCTCGGGGTTTGAGGAACTCGGAGATTGACATTGCTACACCCGAAGGGGAGAGAAGACTTGGAGGTGTCAAGCGCCGAGCTCATTCTATGGAAAAAGAAGTTTATCAAGTTTCCGGACGAGGCGCCAAGGCAAACAAGTCCACCCCCTCCGGTGGTGGTGGCGGCGGCGGCGGTGGTGGTGGTGGTTCACCTACACCTCCTTCACGTCAGCCCGACGCCGCCCCCAACTCACCTCCGGCGGGTAAGCGGACGCCGCCCCCGGTCCTCGTCCGGCGGGTGATCGGACGCCGCCCCCAATCCACCTCGCGGCGAAGAAGCGAAGCAGTCCTGGGTTATTAACCCGGAGCCTTATGTACCTAGAACCACAAAGATACCAGAGCCATCACTGAAGTCTCTCATCCCGAGGCCTTGGGAACTTAGTGTCGAGGAAAATGCAGCGGCCGTGGCTGCTCAGCATGAGAAATGGAAGGAGGAATGCAAGAAGAAAAGAGAGGGCGAGCCCAAGCCAGTATTTTCTGACAAGCAAAAGCAGATGGGCTAAGTCATTTTTGAACACACCGTCCCAAGCCGCGAAGAATCTGCTCGACGACTATGAACGTGAACTTCGTAGGCAAGCACTCGCGTTCAAGAGGAACCAAGAGTTGGCGGAGAAGCGAGGAGGAGGCCGAGAAAGAATTAGAAAGTAAAAAAGGGGGGAAACAAGTTGCCCAGCTCGGGGAACAAAGTAAACAATCGATCGCCCCGCTCATAGTGAAAGCCGCCGGTCCGGACGATGCCCCCGAAATCATAGCAGCTGCGGCAGCACAGGGATTGACTGTAGCGAGTGCCACAGAACAAGCGGCCAACTTAGGTCTGACTCTTCGTGCACTGTTAGGCCTTGATGAGGCGCCAATTAAGGACGTAGTATTTACATATGTGGAGAATGGGCCTCTCGTCGAGCTCCGCGCGAGAAGAGGATCTACCTCGACAAATGAAAGGTCCGCTAAATTGGTACAAGGGTTACATAAAACTTAAAAACGCCAAAGACTATATTTATGCGGAAGTTATACATGAGCATCACTTCAAACATTACTATATAACAATTCATCGGAGTGAATTGTTCCAGCCTGTTCAATTTGCGCGAGCTCGACAAATCTATCATCGGTTGCTATGTTCGTAAGTGATTTATTAATTTCTACCCCATCTCGTTCATTGCCCGCACTATATATATATATATATATATATATATATATATATATATATATATATATATATATATATATATATATATATATATATTGTCCTAACTATCTTGTTGTGTACGCTATTATGCAGATTGAAGAAGCGGGAAATGCGAATAAGGCGCATCCATGATGTTGGGTTCATTGACCCACACATCGTTAATTCATATGTGTTAGAACACCACCCCGCCGACGTGGAGGAAGACCTGTGGCGGTTTCTTATAAAACAGGAACTCAAAAGTGATATTCTATTTCCTTTCCATTTTGGGTGAGTGTTTCTGTCTTGAGCACATTCTCTTTTGTTTACTCCATGCATGGTATGTGGCTAATCGATGAGTTATGCATGATCGTGCATGTATCGTGTCCGTAGGTTCCACCGGATTCTCGCTAGTAATTCAAATTCAGAACTCCACAGTTCTCGTCCACGACTCTCTGAATATGGATCCGGCGCTTTGGGCCGACATGAGAAAAATGATGCAAAAGTAATTATTTTCATTCGTTTGTGCTCTATATCGATCTGCCTATTTCGTTCATCATTTCCTAATATCAAGTAACTAATTAATAACTCTCTTTTTCATTTAATTTCTTTGCCTCGTAGGGTTTGGAGATGGTTCGTAGATCAAAAGGTCGGTGAATTCAAAAAAGAGCTACAATTTAAAAGGGCAAAGACTGCGACTAGGGATATTCAGCCACCGGGGACCAATCTATGTGGATACTATGTTTGTGAGAGGATCCGGAGATACACCACTGAGCGGCAGCCGTCTGAGAACAACATCAAGAGGATTAACCTCCGGACGACGCTTAGTCCAGAAGCTCGCTTCCGACCACTTCAAGAGGAACTAGCTGGATGGTTCGCGAGGGAAGTCATCGATCCTAGAGGAGAACACTATGTAGAGGACGTAGAACTTTATATGCACTAAATTATGTATGGAAACTTGTTCAAAATTGTATATGGTCATCCGATATTGAATATATATTGTATATTCCTCTTGAATTCTTTTTGGTTCTAATTTCAAATTTGTTTGAAATTGTACATTCATATGCATGTATGTAGTACCGTAGAATATGTGAAACTCCTTCAAAATAAAATTAAAACACAAAAGAAATAAAACAATACAAATTAAAAAGAAACCAGGTTATGGGGGGGGGGGGGGCTAAAACCCTAAACCTGCGGCGGCCTTTAGTCGCGGTTGGCCAGGAGAACCGCGACTAAAGGTCCTCCGCCCCGACGGACTGCTGGCGGCCACGTGAACGTGCCTTTAGTCGCGGTTCGTAAGGAACCGCGACTAAAGGGGGGGCCTTTAGTCGTGCTTAATTGGTCGCGGTTGCGCAACCGCGACCAATAGCCGTTGCGAACCGCGACCGAAGCCCTTTTTTCTACCAGTGTCTATCCTGCACAGAAGAATTAACGGCCTCTACTCTTGTTAGTAGGATAAACATTACGCTGAGTTCATTCACCCAGAGCTGTCCAAAGTCATAGCTTTAACATATGTAGATTCACCCAGAGCTGTCCAAAGTCATAGCTTTAACATATGTAGATGTGCTCCACTAAGTCTACGTGTACTCTACTAGTGCTTTTGCCACTACTAGTAGGACCCGGACATGGGGTCAGTTAACCTTTCTTTGACCTAATTAAGCCTCCAATAAAAGAAGAGACTAGCAACTCGATGTAGTATATTCTTAGCAAACCGCAAGCATTCATTTCTCTTTACACTGAAGAGATTAGCTAGACTGAAGAGTATTCAACAAACATACCCATTTCTGTACAACCATTCTATGTGCTCGTGCTTCTCTAAAGCTGTTTTTTAGATAAAAGTCTATAGAGCTTAATTTTAAATTAATATAAGCCAACAGGGTTGAACGATACAAAGTGTTGAGGACATCCTCTTACAACGCAGATCAAGGATCAAGCTATAACAAAAAGTAGAGCACAACTATACTAAACCAAATACGAAGACTCGACCGCAGATGCATGTTTTCTGGCTGGATTTCTAAAACATTACGTAGCAAAGTCAAACTTCCAGATCTCTAAATAGTATTATCATCACAAAAGTAGCCGCACACTTTCACGTTATACTTTTGCTAGTTCTAGGACGATCAAAAATTAAATTATTTCTGGATTAACTCTATGACCATTAGATTTGCATCGTGATATGTGCACGTGGGTGTGTAATTGCTCACTTTTTTGGATGCACATAAAATTAGGTGATATCATTTAACCGAATATTAACTTCGTTCTAGGTCGACCGAGAACTAGCCATGCCCCTAAAATTAAGTGCAAATCATTCGAGACAGGACAAGGAGGCAGGGGCCTCCTTCAGCGATGGACATGATGAGGCTTCTGTTTCTGGTGCCCATGTGAAGTTCAAGACTGTTAATCTTGCTGGCTCCCTCTCCAGGTGGCTTCTTCAAGCTCTGGTGCTGGTCGCGGATGAGGGCTTGAACTCTTCAAGTTGTTCTTAGCGATGTATCTGTTATTTTGCTTGCTTTGTCGATGTTTTGTAAGTTGTTCTTCAACACCAATGTACTGTTATTAATTTAAAGGTGGGCACTTGTGTGCCTCCTATTAGAATAATATCATCTCAAAATAACTTTCACGTTACAAGCTTTGTAAAAGTTGTATTTCAAAAATTAAACATGTGGATAAGGCGGCCAAAACAACCGTTAGTAATTATTTGGGAACCCTCGTTCGAAAAACAATACTGTACAATTGTGGAGAACCCAAAGGTGACCTATCCAGGAGGGAGATTGCCATGCCAGGATATTGAGAGCTGTGCGCTCCACGAGAGTATGTTTTTTCTTTTGCTATTTAGCCACTACCCACTAGCTAGCAGTACTAGAAGTAGCACTCCAAGACGTACGTACCAGATGCTGGTACTTTTAGTACGGCCGGGGCTGTAGTGAATTTTTCCAATTGGAGGTTACACCAATTTAAATTAATTCATTTAATTTTGTCTAGATACAAATGTTTTTAGAGACGTTTTTAACTAGATACATTTATATATAGATAAAGTTAAGTCAATTAATATGAACCGAAGAAAGTACTACCTCATTTCATTTAAAACGAACAAGAGAGTAAAGCCAAATGTTACAAGAGAACTATGTAGAAAACTGATTTTTTACATCACATTTGCCCGAAAATGCGGCTCCAACGGATGATAATGATATATACGGTGATGTAAAAAAAATCGGACGTGATGTATATTTTAAACCAAGTGGCCTAAATATACATCCAATGGGGTAGTGATGTATCATAATTTACATCACTGTGCATGGCCCAACCATCGTACTGAAGCTTCTCATCCTCACGCGCCATCGCCTTCCGACCAATTTGAGCGTTGCTAGCTACCGAAACACCATGGATGGGACCAGCCAAGCCCACACCATCCCTTTAGACCCTCTCTCCCCGCCAATTTCACCACTCACCCATCCCCGATAGCTTATGGTCAGCACCCCTTCCACCCCTTCGGACACCGTCGATCTTCTCGTCACCGTCCACTGCCTTCGTCGTTGAGCACACCGTCACGCTTAGGGTGAGTCTGTTGTCCTGGTGGACCCCTTTCCCAATACCTCTTGCTCAGAGTCGTCGTCCCGAGGAGATCTGTAGTGCGCCGCCGCGGAAGCTCGTCGCAGGAGCCCCTCCAATGACAAATAGGTCACATCGATGCCATTATTTGGTTTCTCTTGAAGCCCCACATCAAACACTAACCACCACGTGTCCCTGCTCACTCTCACTGAGAAGACATGGCGGTAACATCACGCTGACGTCTGCCATATATTCCAGTTTTGGTGCCTAAATTACATCATCTGTTAAATCAAGAAGTGTTTTTGTGATGTAAAAATGACAAAGTGAGATAACGACCCTATTATAGGTCATATGTTATAGATTCTCTAATGGAGCTAAGAAGCACCGTCATAGGGGTGCGTTTTTTTTACAAAACACCATCGCGTCCCTCTCGTTCCAAATGGTCCAACTGTTGGAGATATGTCCAAGAGGCAACAATAAAAGTGTTTATTATTAAATCTTAGTGTTCATGATAAATGTTTACATCCCATTCTATAATTGTATTAACCGGAAACATTAATACTTGTGTGTTTTGTAAACATAAAAGAGTCCCTAGTAAGCCTCTTGTTAAACTAGATTGTTGAATAATAGATGATCATGGTTTCCTGATCATGAACCTTGGATGTTACTAATAACAAGATCATATCATTAGGTGAATGATGCGATGGACATACACCCATAGTAAGCGTAGAATATGATCAAGTCATTAAGTTCGTTTTGCTTCAAGATTTAAGATACATAGTAACCTAATCCTTCGACCCTGAGATCATGTTAATCACCTACACTGGATGGATATTTTGATGACATCAAACACTATTTCATAAATGGATAGTTATAAAGGTGGCATTAAGTATTCGGAAAGTATAGGTTGAAGCACGTGGATCAATAGTGAGATTTGTCCATCAAAATAACGGATATATATACTCTAGGCCCTATCGGTGGAATGTCATGCAATTATCTTGCAAGCATGTGACTAGCTCACAAGGGATGTCATATCACCGTACGAGTAAAGATTACTTATCGGTAACGAGGTTGAACTAGGTATAGAGATACCGACGATCAAACTTCGGATAAGTAAAATATCGCGTGACAAAGGGAATCGGTATAGTATGTAAATGGTTCATTCGATCACGAAGTCATCATTGAATATGTGGGAGCCATTATGGATCTCCAGGTCCTGCTATTGGTTATTGATCGGAGAAGTATGAATCGTAGGGTGACATACTTAAGGTTCGATTTCTTTTAAGTAGATATGGAATATGGAATGGAGTTCGAATATTCTTTGGAGTCTCGGATCGGATCCAGGACATCACGAGGAGTTCCGGAATGGTCCGGAGAATAAGATCCATATATGGGAAGTCACATTTCAAGTCTGGGAGTGGTCAGGTGAATTTATGGAAGGTTGTAGAAGGTTCATCCGGAATAAATGACTATGGCAGGTGGAGTCCCGGAGGGACCCAACCAACCCTAGCCAACCCACCAAGTGTGAAGGTGGAGTCCATGGTAGACTCCACCATGGTGGCCGGCCACACCACAAGGAAGGGGAGGAATCCCACCTTGTCTAGGTTTCCCAATTTTGGTAAGTTTTGGAGTTGGACTCCAATGTTGTTTTTTGGTAAACGCTAGGGATTTCCACCTATTTAAAGGGGAGGAGAGGGGAGGGGCTGGCCACCACTTGGCCGCACCACGAAGGGCACCATGGACCGGCTCCCTAGCCCCCTCTCTCTAAACCCTAGCGACTCCCTCCTCCACCTCTCTCCCACACGGCTTACGGCGAAGCCCTGCTGGAGTTTCGCCACCACCACCGTCACCACGCCATCGTGCTGCCGGGATTCCGACGAAGATCTACTACATCCGCTTCCCGCTGGAACGGATAGAAGGATGTCTTCATCCACACCGTACCTGTGACCGAGTGCAGAGGTGCTACCCGATTGTGGCACCATCAAGATCTTCTACACGCTTTTGAAAGCGGCAAGTGATCGACTACATCATCCACGAGATTTATCTCATTAACGCTTAGCGATATTTGAGGGTATGATGGGCTCATCTCGTTTCTACCATCTACTAGATTAGATCTTGGCTTGTTATTCGTTCTTGCGGTAGGATTTTTTTTGTTTTCTATGCTATGAATCCCTACACCAACTAGTGACCATGGTGATGGATGCCATCGCTTGGCTATTCGGGGCATTATTACTTGACAAAATATTCCACAAAAAAAAGTATGGATACATGTGTGGGCCAATCGGCGGTGTTGATGGAGCTAAGCCTGAGCCACTCCTTTGTCATCCCCCAAAGCTGTTTGGAGAAGCAAAAATGGAAAAATGACGAAGATGAACTATGATTCGTAACTCGCTTTATGCAGATGATGCGGAGGTGTTTATTGCCCCTCACAAGGAGTATGTCCAAAGCATTGCAAGCATCTTTCATAGGTTTGGTGAGGTCATCGGGCTTGCACCAAGTTTCCAAAAAATATTAGTAGTCCCCATTCAGTGCCACGATATCAACCTTGATGATGTGCTCCCGGGCTTACCGGTGATAAGAACCTCCGCTCCAATGAAGTACCTCAAAGCTTCTGCTCTCGGCTTGGCAACTCAAAAGAGTGGATTTTCAAGCTCTTGGGAACAAGATGGGAGGGAAGTCGGTCACTTGGGATGGAAGGATGTAATATCCCAGGATTTGGGGTTACAAAAAAAGAGGAAATAGATGTGTGCATTGCATTCATGCATAGAAAATCTGGGGAATTTTCGCGCTTTCAAGTAAAACATGTCACAATAACTGAAGTTTCACTTGACCTGGTGAAATTGAAGTAGCTCATCTACTCAAGTGCTATAAACCAACACAACAACACTTTAATCAATGATCAATTTCTTGATCTTATAAAGATCATAATATGGGATTCCTTGCCATAACATATGAACATCTATTCAATTGGAAATCAAGTAACAATAAAATGGAGAAACTATTCTTGCCTTATCTTTTCCATGAACCTCACGGTATTTCTTGAACTAAACTTTTGAATTTAACACCAACATAAGCCTGTCATTAAACCCTAGAGATGGGAGAGATCTATACCCATCAAAGAGATAAGAAACAAACTCTAAATTATTAACACTTAAAAGCTAAGCAACTACCTTGGGTATAATTGAATTCACTTTAAAACTTATTACCAAATATGGTAAAACACAAGGACCAAAGTGCATATAAGCCTTAGATTCTTGTTTAAATCATAACTTATTAAATATGTGGAATATCACAAAACTAAATTCGTTTACATTACGAATTATAGTTCAAACTATTTGAATAAAATAAACTATGAGTATTTTGAAACTCATATTATCATGCCTTGGTGAAATCAAACATCACCATTCAAAATTGGGGTATAATCCTTATCTTTGACATTTTGATCCCAATTATAATATAAATACAATCACATATGATATAGTGACTCACCCACAAGCATAAAATCATTCACAAGATATTTAGTAACAAAAGCCACTTGGCTATCCAAAAACGAAACACATGAGAGGATAATATCCATGTCACATAGGATGAAAATATCTACATAGCTTGAATCCTAAGCTATGCCACCTCATGCTTAAAAGATTGCTATGGATAAGAGCATGACAACCAAGCACCTTACTCATCAAATCAAAGCAAGAGTCACCCACCTATGTGTCATGATACTAGAGCATGCCCAGGCCTATAAAAGGAACCCTCTACCTCATCCATTTCATCATCTTGTCCCATGATACAAGCAAACCAAAGAGTTTGGCCACTCCATGATTTAGATAGGACCAAGATGAAGCAGCTAGGAGGTGGAGGCATACCACAAGATGCAGGTTTATCATAATTTCTGAAGAACAAGCTACAGAAGATAGCAAGGTAGAATTCTTAGGCAAACCACATATTCAGATAATCACATCATCATTCCTTGAGTAGAACCCTAGATTATAGTCCAAGTACTTGTGGAGTGAGAGAGGTAATTGGTATAACCCTAGCCAAATACATCTAGTGATACTTTGTGAAGCCATACCATGCATGATCATCACCATTGGGTAATGATCATAAACCCTAAGAATTTTAAGTTAGAAGCTAATAAGAATAAGTGGATCCTGATAATTCCATGATCATGCTTTGGAGAAATAGGAGAATAAGCCATAATTTAAACCTAGTATAATAAGCTGATATCATCAATCACATTAAATCATAGGGAGACTACTAAGTGAGCAACCCAAGATTATTCTCCACGTCTTAACTAGAGAAACACATGCAGGATATCAAGACCTTGCCAGCCAAGCTTTGTGAGAACCTTAACAATATTTAGAGGTACATATCCTCTCAATAGTGGGGGAGACTTAACCTAGCTAATTCAATATGGTGCCAATCCATATCTATAACCTAGGCCTATATCCCAATCTTAGTTTGTGCATCACTTGGGTGATCACAATTAAAACCTAGGCCATAATTGAGTTTCAAACCATGTTCCATTAGGTGAATATAATTAGAACCCTAGAAGTGCTCCCTAGTCAAATCTTATACTTAAATTATGGAACATAAGAAACACCTAGTACTAAATGCTATAATTAGACCCATGTGTGGTGATCAAACACTCAACCTTGTAACTAAGACCAAACCATTATGGAAACAATATCTACTCTAGATATTTTCAAAGATAAGAAAATAGTATTAACCTTGAATTAGGGTTATAATAAAACTTACCAGACCTTAACAAATAGGTTCTCACATAAAATCATATGCAAGTTATCAAATTCTCAAATAAGAAACCAAGCCCTTAGAAATATTTAGGAACATGAAATCATGCCACTGGATCACCTCCTTCAATTAGAAAACTTAGGACACATGAAATAACACCCCTATTCTAACATAAGAAACTAAGTACTAAGATCACAATTTATTAATCAGTCTCTGATAAATAAAGCAAAGTGAACATACCATCTATTATTAAAAAGTATTACAAGTGTTATAAAAATATTTGGCATTCCAAAAGAAAGAGAATGGAAGTTATATTTGTTGACAAACCTATTTAAAATATTGTTTATGTTGAAGCTATAATTATATTAAAAATCAAAATAGTATGTCTCAAGTTGTAATTATTATTTTGGAGATATTTGCCAAGTTAAAATAATTATAAACATCTGCAAACTGAATTAAGTTCAAATTGGAATTCAAAAAGAGAATAGAAAATAGAAAATAAAAAGGAAAGGAAAAAAGGAGGCTTACTAGACCTACCTGGCCGCAGCAGCCCAACCGAGGAGCCCAGCCGTAGCCCATCAACGCCAGCCCAGCCCAGCCAAGCCCACATACCCCTTCGACAGAATATCAGGGAGGAGGTCGTCCTCATCTCATTCGTGCGCATGGAGGACAGCACGACGGCGTGCTCGTCTTCTCCTCGTCGCTGTCGATCCCCCTTGCTCGAATGTGTGACGAGGCTTGCTCCTGCGCCGTATATAAGCCCCTGGACAAACCCTAGCTCCGATTTCTTCCCTCTCAGCTCCAATTCCTCCTCATGCCGGAACACTAGCTGAGCCGACCACCGCCTATCACCGTCGATTGAGGCAGCCCCAAGCCACGACGTGGACACCATCATCACCGCCATGCTTGACTCGTTCAGCTGGCGAAAGGAATCGAGCCATAGCCTACCGGAGAGGTGTCGTCGAGCTCGTCTTCTCCGACGCCGGCATCTTCAAATTCCGGCGAACCAGACCTCCCCTTGCCTCGCCATCAAGCCCTGCATGCTCAGGGTGAGCTCCTCTTCCTCCTCGTGTGCTCGACATGCTCGGTAGTGTCCTATACCATCACCGCGTTGATCACCTGCGGGCGCTGCCGCGGTACCTCCCCGTCGATCAAGCTCCGGTGACCTAATCGGAGCGGCGCCGCCACCATAGTGTTCACCGCACCACACTGAGTCGAATAGGTCTAGTAGCTCGCCCGCGGGAGTAGCCTATCGCTGCCGCCATCGCCAACTGCCCGTCGGCCACCGTGTCCGTCGCCACGCCAGCGATTTTGACTCGGTCAAAGTCCGCGTGGCAGATGAGGTGGACATGACCCCACCAGTCATTGACTATGGGTGTGTTCAGTCCGCGTAACTTTAGCATTTCTCTTTTAAATTCAAATTCCAAAAAATATCTGAAACTTTACATAAATATATAAAGTTCATTCCAATTCATAAAAATACAAATGATATATCAAAATTCTGATAAAAATAAAATCTATCCAGTAAAAATATAAAATGAAAATTTTATTTTTGATAATTTAATTGTTTAACCTTTATTATTTAAGCCTTTTCTTTATTTTTAAATTGAATTAAAATTCAATAATTAGTATAAGTTTCTAAATTAAATAAAAACCATTAAGTAAATACTAATACACTAAAACTAATTTTATTTTATCATTAACTTATTAAATCCTTATTAGAGGGATTTAAATCCTAAATAATATTTATCATTAATATTAATCTTCTCAAAATAATAAAATACCAAGTCGACTATCATTTTATTTCAAAGTTATTAATAAATTCCACTTTAGAATCAAGTTATTAACTCAAGAACTTACATCACAAATAGGAAACCCTAATTCCATATTCAATAAAACCATAACCTTATCAATTCATGTGAGAATTCTAAAACCCTAAACGCTAACTCTATTATTTCATATGAACCCTAATTTTTTTCTAAACCTAAACCCTAGGAGTTACATGTAATCATGTTACTTTCTTTTCATCCATAGATTCATAATAGCAACCAAATACATGTCATGTCCTCATAAAATAATAGAGACCCTATCACTAATAAATTGATATTTCATGTTCTCATCCAAATAAAACCAGATGATCAAATAGGATCAACTAAGTGCAAACCCTAGTTCCTATTACCAAGGCCATCATCCTTAACTATACATGATTATTATCAAACTATTGTGATCCATCCTAATAACAACTATGTCCAATATTTTGCATTACCTACCCATACTCCACTAAACCCTACAAGTACGAAAGAATTTGTGAAACATCCTATTTAGGAACCAACCAATCCTTACTTAGTGGATCAAATAGCCAACCCTAGACACCATAAGCCTTAATTGAAATACTTCTTATTTCTTAAGAATTATGTTCTTCAAAAGTTATTCTTTTGAAGAAAATAAAGAGTAGCCCTCAAACCTGCCTAATAGGACCCATAAACGCTAGCTATCTATCACCAACAAGATATGCCGACCTTGATAGCAACCATGTATAATTAATTGCTTAAGTTGATTATGCTTAAGTAAAACCATACAAGCCCTAGCTATTGATGAGTCAAACATTATTGTGATCCATCTAATCCTTACTCCAGAAACTAGTTGGAACCATGATAAACCATAGAACCCACAAACCTAATTATCATACTTGTTCTTTCTTAAAGAACATTTTCTTCGGAAGTTATTCTTTTGAAGTATATGACAAGTAATCATTAACCATATCATATAGTACTAAAACCAACAACAATTCATTACATGTTAGGATTATACCAAATCTTATTGTTGTGTGCTATTAATATTATTATTGTGATATATTGCACTACTTACTTATGATACCAAGTAATCAACCCTTAATAAGAACCTTGTTTGTGAACCATCTCTAAAAGTGCAACACACCTTAAACTAATCATTACAAGTCACTAATCCTAAATCATCGGGGTTAGGTCACGCTTAGAGCGATTGCATCTCATACTTATGCATTATTGCATCCTTGCCAATCTTTTAAACATCGTCCTTACCGGACGATGATGCTATTTCAGAATTTGGAGTTATTACGTATCGAAGACCTTGCCTGCATAATCTTGCAGTCAAGAAAGGCAAGTTCATCGCTTTCTCATGTCAATTTGAGTATTTTTACCAAATTACTTGCAAAGTATTATGCTTATCACTCTTAAATTAAAAGAAAAATGGCTATTTTCATAATTATGAATATGACTATGTGGTGGGCAATGGAACCATGGCATGAGTATGGTGGAGGTTTGTAACATCCCAAAAATTCAATAAAGAGATATAGAGAGAGTTTCCAAAATACAAAATTGAGAACCAACAAAAACTTTTTAAATATCATAAGTGCTATGCATAAACCTCATATTTACTTTTGTGTTAAGTGTGCATTTGCCATGATGATTGCTTATGAGTGAACCAAGATGCTAAAACCCTAGTACAATGTCACTTGATCAACCAAACCAAAGGAAAAATAAAAGAAGAAAGAAATAAGAAAAATGCCACACACCCTCGCATATGGATTTGGCCAATTTTGCAAACACTTAACCTAGGCCACTTTGGCTTGTACCATTAGTTGTGATTGAGTACTAAACACTTATTATCGCTTTTAGAATCAAAGAAACTCAAATAGAATCAAATTTGAAATTAAAAACAACTCACATGCACTAATGGTCACTTGTGACAATTAAAGCCCGATGCCTACTTTGAGCCCTGCTATTTAGAGATTTATAAACTAAAACTTGCCAATTCTTTGCACC